>NC_132885.1:38810491-39110491 GCF_030463535.1 Salminus brasiliensis | reverse complement strand
TGGCTGGGGATTCGAACTCGAATTCGACCCCCAGGCTGTAGTGGTAGCCTAGAATAGACAGCCTAGAATTGGGTCTGAACATCCCCAAAACATCAGGCAGGTCTTGAGGGGTGCTCCCGGTATGCAGTAGTCTAGTTTTGGTGAACCAGCGACAGGGTCATGAACACCCACGGCCTACATGACTACCATTGATAGGATTTTGGGCCCCATAAAAAAAAAGATGCTACACTGGAGCCCACAAGTCACAGGCCCTTAAAATCGTCCGAACTCCACCCCCTAAAATCGGCTTAGGCCCCACCTCACAACTTACAGGACTTAAAATGTCTATAGGTTTCCAGATGCCACAGGACACCTTCAGAGACACCTTCAGAGGTCCTGTAGAGTTCATGCCTCGACAGAGGTCAGAGCTATTTTAGTGGCACAACGGAGGAGATGGTATTAACGTCCGGCCCCGTGAAAGGCTTTATGCGGGTGCCGGGTAGCCGTGTGAATGCCACCCTTCAGTAAAGTGTCGGCAGATAGTCTACAAAAGAAGACCTGGAATGCATGGGCCGAAGCCTAAACCGTACGTAGCTTCCTGACAGCAACCGACAACTACATCATGTGATCAAAGAAAGGTACGCAGACCGGCGGCACGCAAGGCCCGGCTCTGTTTCTGCAGCTGAAACCAGTGGACGGTATCCCGCTCTCCTCAACTTCACAAAGAAGCACTCTCGCTCCCCGAGGAGACAAGCAGCTATCTAATCTGCATTATTCCAGATGAAATGCCGGATTTTCTCTGGCTCCGAGAAGACAAGGGGAAGAGGCAGCTTCTGAAAGACGCAGCCTCCGAGAAGGAAAATACTCGAGCGAACGTTGAGCGAGCGCTGACGCGACCACAGGGCGAGAGCGCAGGAACATCACATCAAGTGCCAGCACCAATCCCGACGATTAGACCCATCAGTGAGAGCGAGACGACTAACGGTGCCATATAAATGGCCACACGATCATGGGTGGGGGTGGTATGGGGGGGGGGTATGGTACGGATAGCATGGCACTGCCCAGCGACAAGCATCAAAAAACATGGCGCAGTGGAGCGTGCGAGCCAACCCTCGACACCTCATTTTAACAGCCTCTAGCCATCCATGGATGCCTTCTGAGTGTGCATGTGTGTGTGTGTGTGTGCTTCTCATCACCCACAATGGAGTCTGACAAGGCATGAGGAGGCCTAAAGTGATGTGGTCTTTCTGGAGGGTTAATTCAGCTTGAATGATATATCCGATTAAATACTCCCCCACAGTGGAGAGAGCGGCAGACCAAAGCCAAGGCTGATAACTGGAAATTGGACTTGAAGAATACGGGCAAGTAAGTTGCACAAACAGCAGCCTCTCCGAGAGACCCTGCACCATCAGGAGTTTCCCCCTCCAAACAAGTGCAACTGCAAGCACTTCATCAAGGGTTCTTCAAGGGTTCTTCAAGGGCAAAAGTACCAGGACAGCTTCATTGGGATGCTTAAATGCTCCCTTGCCTTGACTGACACCTTTGAACCAATGGTTCCCCCCAAAAATTACAAGTCAGAGAACCCTTTTTTCAGTACGATGTAGAACCATTCATGCTTGGAGTGTACTCTTAAAAAAAGGGGGTTCTTCAGGAAATGCGACAGTCAGAACCAGGACTCAACTCAAAGCACAATTTGGACGCTTATAAAGGATAAGGGATACCATTTGCCATGGTTGAAACCAACCCTTTCGTAAATGGTTCCTTTTAGAACCTTTTTAAATGGTTCCCCTACCCTTACGATCTCATTTTTAGTACTGTGCAGAACCCTGGTTGCCCAGAATGTTCTTCAGAAAATGCAACAGCTAGACTTACTTGGATTCTTACATTTTCAAACCTTGGTTGAAACCAACTCTTTAGTCAATGGTTCCCTTTAGAACCTTTTAAAATGGTTCCCCTACCCTTATTAATCAAAGATCCAATTTTTAGTACTGTGCAGAACCCTTTTTGTCCAGAATGTCCTTTTAGAAAATGCACCAGCTAGAACCATGACAACTCAAGCAACCATTTGGGTTCTTAAATGGTTCCTTGTCTGGTTCAGGGGTTCTTTGGGTTGGTTGACTTCTTTGGAAAATGCGACAGTTAGAACCAATATATCGCAAATAACCATTTGGACGCCTTGGTCGAACCCCCCCTTTCTTTTTAGAACCATGCTACATGCTACAACTCCATTTGGATGCTTTTTTCCCCTGGTTCTTTGTACTGGCTGAAATCCATTAGTAAATGGTTCTTTTCAGAACATATTTAGGCTCTTCTACGTGAATCTGTGTTAACTACCGACAGTCCTTTGAGTTGCAGTCTCTCTCTCTCTCTGTCTCATTCTTTCCAAATCAGGGCTGAAGGCCACAAGGACGAGCGGGTCGCCTGTGATGGTGTGAAACTGAGAGACGAGACGAGACGCTGTAATTTCTGTGCTTTCTTTTTCTGCTCTGGCCGACTTTGAATTTCGGCTTCAGCTGAAATTGCGCATTTACAACCTGTTTACATAAGAAGACAAAAACCCTCATCGGAAGCACTTGGTGTTGGTATGAGTGAATCACTTTTCTCACACACACACACACACATACTTCAGGCATCATGTGTACTCAACTACTCAACAATCACCGTCAAGCTCAGCTGAGGAACTCATGAGCAACAGAACCAAGCCTTCAAGACCAGTAGAAGAACTTCAGCCCCCACAAACCGCCTCCTTGTAGTTCAGCTTCCACTCAAACCCGGCGAGCATGAAACCATGGAGAACCTGTGTTTTATGATTGAAGGTTTGAAGAGTCAGGGTCCGTCCCAATTGCGGACCCATTACTAATACTAACTGGTTCGTTTTTGAGTATGTAGTATGAGACAAAGATGAAATAGTCAACGTTAAGTACAGTCAAATACCAAGTAAGCATACTTCGATACTTTGGTCGGTTTTTGAGAGTGGAGATACTCACGTCTGGAAAATGAGAAAAACTGGCGTATACTCTAAGTGCTGCAAAGGCTACGGTTTTTGGATAAGGTCTCAGACCAGTTTCAACGAGCCCTAAAAATGTCAAAAAACGTCTTAAAGCATTTCCCTACCTTGGCGCCATTGGATCTTCAGATCTTTAGACATTTGCTTGGAGAAGCCCGTGTTTTATGATTGTCAGTACAAGGTTTGAAGAGTCAGGGTGTGTCCCAATTGCGGACCCATTACTAATACTAACTGGTTCGTTTTTGAGTATGTAGTATGTGATATAGATAAAATAGTCAATGTTAAGTACAGTCAAATACCAAGTAAGCACACTTCGATACTTCGCTCGTTTTTTGAGAGTGGAGATACTCACGTCTGGAAAAATGAGAAAACTGGCTGCTGCAAAGTCTATGGTTTTTGGGCAAGGTCTCAGACCAGCTTCAACGAATCCTAAAAACTTCAAAAAAACGTCTCAAAGCATTCCCCTACCTTGGCGCCGTCGGATCTTCAGGTCTTC
Organism: Salminus brasiliensis; assembly: GCF_030463535.1. Lineage (NCBI taxonomy): Eukaryota > Metazoa > Chordata > Actinopteri > Characiformes > Bryconidae > Salminus > Salminus brasiliensis. The sequence continues at coordinate 39,107,009 of NC_132885.1, read as the reverse complement.
AGACATTTGCTTGGAGAAGCCAGTGTTTTACGATTGTCAGTACAAGGTTTAAAGAGTCAGGGTACGTCCCAATTGCGGACCCATTACTAACCGTTTTCTTTTTTTTGACTATGTAGTATGTGATACAGATAAAATTACTTACTTACGACACCAACACATCTCCTAGCCCTTCTCCGACTTACTTTTGTAAGTCGCTCTGGATAAGAGCTTCTGCTAAATGCCGTAAATATAAACGTAAATAAAATAGTCAACGTTAAATACGCTCAAATACCAGCTTCGAAGATCGATTTTTGAGCATGGAGCTACTGACGTCTGGAAAAATGAGGATAACTGGCATATACGGACTCTCGGACCCTCATTGAACTGAATTCTCGTGAACCCACAAGCAAACAGAACCAAGTACCCAAGCAAGACCAGAAGAAGAGCTTCAGCCCCCAGAACCTTCGTCTTTTAGTTTAGCTTCCACTCAAAGCGAGGATGTTCCAGCAACCCAACAAGCGTGAATAGGGCTGGGCGATATGACCTCAAATCAGTGACTACCTAGCGATGCGGCATCAGCGAAAGTTAGAAAAGAGGCGGTACTGGCGTCACATTACTTCCTGTTGATTCAGCAGATCCTAATTACAGGTGCCTTAGGCCTGGTTGCCTTAGGCCTGGTTGCCTTATCGAGGTCTGAGACCGTCCAAAAATCGGAGCCTTTGCGGCAAACATTACTAAACTAGCTACACCACTGCCAAGCTCCTCTAAAGAACGGACGCATCCTTGTTGAACTGAATTCTCATGAACCCACAAGCAAACAGAACCAAGTACCCAAGCAAGACCAGAAGAAGAGCTTCAGCCCCCAGAACCTTCATCTTTTAGTTCAGCTTCCACTCAAAGCGAGGATGTTCCATCAACTCGACAAGCGTGAAGTAATTAGGCCAAGAAAACTTTCCGACGGTAGGCTAACCGTGTACCGGTTTTAATGAACGCCGCGACACCAACACATCTCCTAGCCCTTCTCCAACCACGAGGCAGCTTCTCGCTCTTTTGACTGGCACCCCAATCAGCTAAAACAGTACCCTAAGCTGTGTGGAAACGTCGAGCAATTTGCTCTCGCTCGCAGCCCTCCGATTGACGCCGACATTCAGGTTCAGAAACACTGAACTAAGGGCACGGGACACTGTTCAGAACTCCTTTGATCTCATATTAGAAAGGCGCGGAGAAGCTCGCATTTTTCACGGATTAAGTTTTCAAGCCGAGCGTCTGATAGTGACTTCTCCCCGCTTTTAATATAGGGAGTCGTGTCCTCATTCATGACTTCAGAGGCTTTGTGCGAACGCTAATCATTAAAAAGGAGCAAGTGAAAGGAAGCCGAGCTGTAATTACATGCTAACGCTTATGTGCTAATCACTGCACACTAGCCTGACAGAGAGTGAGCAGAACAGCAGACTCCAGAAACCTAACCTGATCCGGACCGACCGACCGTTCTACAGCCTGCAGTGGGAGCGGCATTATGGCGTAAAGCTTAATGAAACATGCTAGTATCGAGAAGCCAACATTAGCATGTAGCCTAATTAAAGGAGGATGCTTTCAATCCGTGCTTGTCTTGTAACACACTAATGGGTCAGGTGTTAACACATTGCTTAAAAATGATAATAATAATTAAAAATCAAATTTTTTAATTAAAATTTCCCATTTCCCTATCTTTGTCGGATCCAGATTAAAGGCCTCTGTATAAACTCTACACCAAGTATAAAAATATAGACAGCTACATTCATAATCTAACTAATTATGCCAAGTCTAAAATTTATACAATTCAGTCGTAAAACAAACTCTACGCCAAATTTCAAATTAAATACATTCCTTTTTAAACTAAATCTAATGAAGTTACTGTGAATAAAAATGCAGTCTTTAACTACAGACACTAAGTATAACATACAAAGTCTTAAATTATCTCTATACCAAGTTTAGGATTCAGACAGTTTTCAACTTGGTTAAATGTAATATGAACTATAATTCAGTTAAACTAACTTTAAACTCGCTGTACACCAAGTCTAAACTGAAAGTCAATTCAGTCTAAAAGTAACTCTACAAGAAGTCTAAAATGAAATATGTACACTAGCTCTACACCAAATCTAATATGAAATAAAATGAACTCTAAACCAAGTCTAAAATAAAATTCAGTCTCAAACTAACTCAACACCAAGTCTAAAATGAAATACAATTCAGTCTTAAACTACATAACCCGAAATGTAATATGAAATAAAATTGTCTACGAAAAGTCTAAAGTAATTTTTAGCCTTGTAGTAACTCGACACCAAGCCTAAAATGAAATAAAATTCAGATTTCTATTCAATCTACTCAAAGTCTAAAATGAAATAAAATGAGTCTTAAATTAACTCTAAGCCAAGTCCAAAATAAAATAAAATTCAGACTTGTAGTAATTCTACCTCAAGTCTAAAATGAAGTAAAATTCAGTTTTACACTACCACTAAGTATAATATGAAATAAAAAAAAAATTCATACTTCACACTAACTCTACTCAAAGTCTAAAATAAAATAAAATTCAAACTAATACTAAATCTAAACCAAGTAACAAAAACAAAAACAAAATAAAACTTCAGGGTTTTTTTAAGTCTTTTTTTTAAGTCTGAACTAATTGAAACTTAGGTAATGTGCACCTTTACCTAGATTTGCCCTTTCTTTAACATTTCCTTTAAGGTCGAGAGATGAGGAAGTATGCTTGGCACTTAAATCTGTTCATTTTGACACTCTGAGACGAACAAATTCTGTGTTTCAGCTGCTGCTGGCTGACTCATTGTGAGCAAGGCAGAGGTTCATGTCCTCTTTGAACTTGCATATTGCACAAAAAAATACCATGATAATTTCCATAACGCACAGAAAACAGCTCAACACTTACAACACTCACAGTCATGTTTTGAGTCTCAAACCGAGCCTGAAGTGTGCATTCACACTTCATGAACCAGCCCTGAGTTAGAGAACTGACCTGAGGTCAGATTTCACTCCATTTATGATGGTAATAGTCCTAAAAAACAAAACTCTAAAACTAAATTCTAGATCTTTATGTACCTGCATCTGCATACAGTCATAGGCCTAATTATTTCCTACAGAGAGAGATGTGAACTCAAGGTGAAGTAAAGGTTAGCTAGTTAGTGCAAACATGGACAAATGAGTATAAACACAGTTAATAGAAAGCAGGAGACTATTTAACAAGAGCAGCACACGGAGATTTACCACAGTCTTAACACAAATGTATTGAAACACAAGTCAGATCTAGATATAAAATCCTGTGGTTTCGTCTCAGTGGAACCAAGTGACCAAATATTCTGAAATATAAAAAAAAGCCTCAAATAAATACTCAAATCAACCACACATAGTTATAGCTTGTCGAACACACCAGAAGGACTGAGCAGTAACTAGTGAAACAGTTAAATATATAAATAGTTGAACAGATTTTTTTTTTTTATGAAAACTGACTTTTTAAATGTTGTATATTTTTATTTTTTCTTTATATTGGCAGGAAAATTAAAAAAGTATATAAAGGTGGTAAAAGTAAAATTAAATTAAATATTTTTTGTTGAACTAACTTTTAACCAAACCTAAAAATGTATATTTTATATACATAATAATAATAATAATAATAATAATATATTATCAACTCATAAGCCAAGTGTAAAATTTCAATTAAATTCATTAATTTCAATTAAACTCTTTACCAAACCAAACTAAATTAACTTTACATTTTATACTAAATCAATGAAATGAAATGAATAAGACATTGTTATATATATATATACACCAGTATATATAAATTATTATGCGCCAATTATGTCACTCAAATAGTCAGTCTTAAACGAACTCCATGCTCAGTCTACGTCAGTTTAATAACTTCAGCCTTTCAGAAACACCGGAATAACTGAACAGCACCCAGGGAAATTTCAGTGATTTTTTTTTATACGCAGAATAAATTTATCAGATTTTTATATTTGTTGTTATTATTATTATTATTATTATTATTCCTCATATTGGCATGAAAAGAACAATTTGGTTGTCTCAGGTTGAAAAAGTGAAACTCTTGCTTTTTAAATGTATTTTAATTTAAGACTCATAAAGTAAAATGAAAGAAGATGATTTAGTCATACAGGCTCCAGAGGCTAGTTATTAGTGTTGAGAAATGAGTAAATGTTTGTTGTAATGTTCATTAATAGAGCTGCATGGTTTTACAGGTATTTTAACTCTTCCCACCCTCACACACACACATTCTTACAACTTAGGCCCACTCAAAGCCCCCTGCTCCCCCAGCCACAACATCCTAAGCACAGTGGACGCCCATGTGTCCCCCCTGTCCTCTTTTATGAAGACCAAAACAAGTTAAAAGACAAAGAAACACCGCCGGTGGTATTTTATATGATTTTGCATATGATGTTGCAGTTGCCTTTTTAGCATTTGTTAACTATTTCTTTATTGTTCTTTTAAATTAATTATTTTTATTCAATGGAATAAAAAAATATATCGTTTTATTCCTATCTATAATTTAGTTTTTTTAACAAAAATGCGTAGTTTTTTTGCTTTATCCCTATTTGCCGTATCTTATCTGCTATTTTTATGGTTTGTTGAACTTTTTTTGAATATTACTTTTACATTCAAATGATTCATTTATTATCATGTTTTATAATGTATAAATACAGCCTTTAAATTTCTCAATTCACGTTTTAAGCATTGCCCCGACTTAACTGTAAATGAGGGTCGTCCTCAATGTGCTCCCGAGTTTAACTAACAGGTGGTTGACTATTCACCTTTAAGTTGTGACCAGTGGCTGTGTCCCAATTGCGCACCACACACTAACACTATAAGGTATAGACTACGTGCTTATCTTAATAGTGCGGGTACGGCAGGCTAGTGCACACAACATTAGCTAACATACTAATCCATTTCATGCTGACAGGAAGTGATGAAGGGCCTTTTTTAGGTGAGCCGTCAACAGCTTGATTTAGGGGGCGTGTCGGTGTGTCTTTGCTATCGTAACAACGGGAAACGTTCTGCTCTCTGAGTCTGAGTCTCTTAAGTTTTGTTTGGGCGTAACGTGCAGTAATAAACCCTTTAAGAGCCAGGTGCGGTCAGACTGACCTTGGCGGGTTGCTATTTCAGTGGTGTAAAGCGTGGTGGTGGGGGGGGGGGGGGTGTACATCGACTGTTGGCGGGTTGGAAGATAGCAATCTTACACCCCTACAGTTCTCCACAAGTTCTCCAGACGCCTTTGCCCCTACACTTTCCGCATCATCCGCCATTATTTTCAGTTTCGCAGTGCATTGTGGGACACTGGTGTCTACTGAACCCATACTCAAAACCCCACCAGCTGAAGTATGCACTGCTGGTATTTGAGTACACTCAACTTTGATACTTTTATCCATACTATCTACACTTCACACTGGAACACTAGTTAGCACTAGTCATTAGTAAGCAATTGGGACGCTCCCAGTGTCTGGTGTTGGCCTGCTTTTTGCGCAAGGCCCAATACATTTTGAGCCAATCAGAACAGGAGTCATTTGCATAGATCATTTCCACATAAACAATCATTTAAACAGTCAGGGATGGAGATAAAGGGGTGTAAACTGTCGCTTTAACACTGCCCTCTTTTTTGAAACCCTAAATATGGCCGCCCTTTGCTAGGGCTAGCTAACACGTTGAAAGCTGCGGTATTTTTTTAACGTAACTTTTAACGTAACTTTTGACGTAATTTTTAACGTAAGTTTTAACGTAAGTTTTGACGTAAGTTTTGACGTAACTTTTGACGTAATTTTTAACGTAAGTTTTGACGTAAGTTTTGACGTAAGTTTTGACGTAAGTTTTAACGTAACTTTTAACGTATAGCTGCTTGTTGGGCTTCCTTGTATCCAGGTCTCCTGATTTAGATGCTAATCTAACTTATCCAGGTTCATTCCAATATAAATCAACTCAAATTATTAGCTATTTATTAGCTCTAATATGAAGCTCTAATATTTATTAGCTCTAATATCATACAGTGCCCGTCGGACCGTTGCTAAGGCGACGTTACGTCAGCTCGCTAACGTTAGCTCGCCAGGCTAACACGCCGGGCTTCTCTTCGCCATGTTTTCTAAACTGTGAGAGTTTCAGCGCTGCTGCCGCTGCCGCTGTTCTCCCGGTGGGCGTCAAACGGTCCATCTGCGACGGACCGAAACACCGACATTTCGGGACAGACGAAGAGAGGGAGAGGGAGAGGGAGAGAGACCCGCCCGACCCGCTGCGCCATTCATATTTACCTCCTTCCTGAACGGCCCGCCGCGCTCTGGCGCACGTGGAGACGTGCTGACGTCACCGCGTTCAGCTGCGCTTGTCAATAGAGAGGGGGCGGGGCTACATCTGAGGTGGGCGTGTTTTCTCAGAGCGGCGGAATCAGAGACCCTTCACTGCTTTACTGCGTGGACCCTTTCCCCCCTTTATTAGCCTGGTTATTCATTTCCCCAGTAAACTTATTGATGGGGAAGGCAGGCATGGACAATATGTATTTAATATCTCCTTATAAGGATTATTATTATTATTATTATTATTATTATTATTATTATTATCATATTCTACTATATGTGTAGATGTGTTAGAATGAGGTGTGCTCAGAATGAGAGGACTTAATGTGTAATAATTATGACGTAATAAAACTGATTAATAGGGAAGACAATTAGGAGATAGTATCTCATAATTTAGTAAATTATTATTATTATTATTATTATTATTATTAATATTATTATTATATTCTACTATATGTATGATTAGAATGAGGTGTGCTCAAAATGAGAGGGTTTAATGTGTCATAATTATGACATAACATTAATTGGGAAGACAATTAGGAGGTAATACCTCATAATTTAGTAAATTATTATTATTAATATTATTATATTCTACTGTATGAGAGGACTTAATGTGTCATAATTATGATGTAAAAAAACTGATTAATAGGGAAGACAATTAGGAGATAGTATCTCATAATTTAGTATCTTATTATTATTATTATTATATTGTACCATATGTATATTGTTTCTCTATAATTGCGTTATTACGATGTGTTAGCTCAGAATGACATTAGAGACCCTCAGAATAGAAAGAGCTTAATATGTCATAATTATGACGTAATATCTCGTAACTATAATCTCATATTTGTAGCTAGAATTTTGTTATTATGATGTGTTAGCTCAGAATGAGAGGACTTAATATGTCATAAATATGATGTTATATAACTGAATAATAGAATAGGGGGTATGGACAATATGTATTTTATAACTACTTCTAATATGCAGGTTTATCAATTATGAGATAGTATCTTATAATTGATTACATTATTATTATTATTATTATTATTATTATTATTATATTGTATAGTGTATAGTGTTTTATCTAGAACCTCGTTATTATGATGTGTCAGCTCAGAATGAGAGGACCTAATATGTCATATTTATGATGTAATATGATATAACAAATTACAAATACAAATATATAATATATATAATTAATCAGTAGTATAACTGATTAATATAGAAGGTAGGTAATAATGAGACGTAATATCTCATAATTCTGACTTACTTTCCCATAATAATGACTTATATCTCTATTATTATTCTGACTTTACTTCTGACTTACTCTCATAATAACTTAATATACCATAATTACAACTTCATATTGCATAATTATGGCTTACTATCCCATAATTATGAATTCATATCTCATAACTTTGACTATCCTGTAGTTCTGACTTACTATCTGACGTACTATCTCATAATTCTGACTTACTATCTCATAATTCTGACTTAATATACCATAATTACAGCATAATATCTCATAATTCCGACTGTCTCTTAATTATGAAAAGAATTTGATTGCATTCAGGCACTAGAGCTTTATTGAGCTCAGGCACTGATCATTCAGCAGTGGATGCACCTTAAAGTAGCTGGACTCACCCACGTTACTGTATGTACATGCCCACACACATCTCTCAGCCTGCTCAAACCACATCCAGCTCTTCTAGACTAGACAGTCGATGTGGTTTCAGACACACCGTGTCTTACTGTGACCTACAAACATGAAAAACCCCTCCCTGGTCTAACAGACCTGGTGTTACACAGCTTCACAGCAGGCTTGATCATTTTGACAGTTCACAGTAAGCCATGCTGTCCTGAACCTCATCGAGGAAGGCCTGAAGACCTGGCTGTGGTCTGAGAAGGTTGGTATGTATGGTATGTGTTTACAGAAATAAACTGGGTGACTGTTGACTTCTAGCGTTGGTTAGCGACACTAGCCTCTTAGCTCACTGGGCAATTCTTGGGGTAAGTCGGTGACCCAATCAAATCAGGTTACATATGATTACATATGATGATGTCACTCAAATCATTTTACTGGAATCTGGCAGCTGTTCTTTACATTGGACCAACTGAGATGCTTCAGAAGGGGGCACTGGGTTATATGCTTTGAGCAAGGCCCTTCATCCTCCCTGCTCCCTGTTGCTCCCAGCTGCCCACCACTCTAGGCCTGCATGCTCACTGGTTCACTGTATGTGTGTGTTCAGTGCATGGATGGGTTAATAAAGGTGGAGGCAAAATCACCTACTCCACAAATTAGGAATGTGGCCGTCAACGCAACATTTTAATAAACCCATCAAAGCTTCTCTCCGTTCCGATTGTCTCAACATGGAAAGTTAAAGAACCAACGGTATTAAGATACCCTCTGAACCCTGTGTAGATACCATGTCCATAGACCACCGATCACCCCTACCATTAAACCTCCAACCTAATACTGTTTAGGTCCCGCTCTTGCTGCCGAAACAGCTTGGCATGGACTCTACAAGACCTCTGCAGACGTCCTGTGGTATCTGGCACCAAGACTAATGTTAGCGATCCTGCTAGAAGTCTACTAGTAAGTTGTGAGGTTAGGCCTCCATTAGCATCAATGAGCTCTGGGCTGTCCTTCCTTGGAGCACTAGAGCCCTCCATACCGGGAGCACCCCACGAGACCTGCCTGATGTTTGGGAGATGTTCTGGCCCAGTCAGTCGTCTGGCCGCCACAGTTCTGGCCGATGGGTGCACATCCAGCCTCGTCAACTCCGACTTGTTAACTTCTGAAATGAAATATGCGGCACGTCCCCCTGGAGGGAGGAGAGCGCCTCGAACAGTTCCTTGAAAATGAAACCCGAGCTGAATACGGGAGTCGGGAAAATTAGCGAGGTCATGGTTAATGGAGCTCCTCCGAGTTTCCGACGCCGAGCCTTCACAGGCGGGCGGTTTGGCAGCCCGCAGCCGCCGCTAATTTAGCTCAAGCCAACATCATTCAACTTCAAAGAGACTAATGGAAGGATATCGCAGGGAGAGAGACTTTGATAAGGTGGATTATGTGCTACGCATAATTCACATCAAAAGGTAAAGGTTCTTCTAATTAATTAAATGATAGCGGTGAAAACGATAGCGAGAGAGAGAGAGGGGGTGATAGCGGATGGCATTAGGAGCGGGGCTTGATGTACGTTACGGACTCGGAGTAATTGCACTGTCCGTGCCCACATCAAGCACACGCCCATTAAACAGGGCTTTGTTAAGCGCGTACGCCCTGATGGTGCCGTGACGGACTAGGCCGCAATTGACGGAATTGACGCGAAACTCGGGTCAGTGAAGTGTGACGCAGGTATTCAAAATTAAATTGGGCTACATTTATTCGAGCAAGGTCATTTCCAAGAGAAAATACAAAAAAAAAAAAAAAAATTAAATTATACTTTAACAGACATTTCAAGAATCCCATTAAACCACAGTCAGCCTTCATCTCTTTAGCTAAAAAGAAGAGAGAGAGAGAGAGAGAGAGAGAGAAAAAAACAGAATAATGAATAAAGTGGAATTTTTTTTTGTTCTTCTCAGTCAAAAATACAGTGTTTTCACAATATCGTATCAAAAGTTCCCAAATTGTAGAATCTCCTTCATCAGGTACATTAAGTAAATCGAACAATTAACAGCAATCGTTCCAGATACAATAAATGCTCTCTTAATGTAAAATTTGCTCCAATATTCACTTGTCAGGATCCATTTTTACTAAAATATATCTATATTGAGGAACTATAATACTGTACACTACAGTATGAAATAAATATAATTAGGAAATATAAAATGAGTCACATAAATAAAATGGTAGTTTAAAATAAAAATCATTGAAATTTGTTGTACTGAACCAAAAAAACGAAGAAAAAAAAAACAAAAAAGCAAAAACCAAGGTAATACTGACAGATGGTCTTGAACGAAAAAATCCAAATAATCCAAATAATCAAATAAAAAAATACAGAAAATTGCACAAACAATATGTAAACTATGAAGTCTAGCTATACTAATACTGACGAAGGTAATTCAAACATCGACGTGGATTATTTTTCATTTAATACTAAAGCAGGTGCAAAGAGAACATGAGTCGACTCCGCTTTGACGCTGTACAAGGATGGCACTTGCAGAAAACACAGGTGGAAAGGGTTTGCATATAAGGCTTTTCTCTAACCAAAAAAGAAAGAAACATACAGGGGTGCCGGACGAAGCCTCGCAGAATGGAGCCTTCGTCCTTTAATCTTTTACGTTTTTTTTTTTTAGTCTCTTTACCCTTGTTTCCTAACAACCCCCACCCAACCACCCTAAACACAGCCCACCCGTGCCCCCCGTGCCCCCATACCCAACACTTTAGTCCAACTTTTAAGACTCTTTGTCTGTAGGGTTAAGAACCATACAGGTACTGTTTGAATAAAGACGCACGCTTCATAAAAAAGCTTAAAATACCGAGATAAACGAGTGGCTGGTCAGGAAAGAAAAAGGTACAAACCAAGGAATATCACAGTAAGTGACAAAGAAACATAACACTGACACGCTACTGCGGCTTCAAGCGCAGTACTTAAGTACATATAGGCGATGCTTACTCTTTTTTTTCTCTCTAAAAAGTACTTTTTTTAATTCCTCTTTATTAATTATTATTTAATGTAGTAATTCATCGGAGTGCAATTCCCAGGCTTGTGCTGTGACCACGATAAAAACACAGGGGTTACGGAAATAAGCACCACACAGCCTTCACGCTCCACTCTGTACACTTGCGGAAACCTTTTCAGTTTCGCTTCTTATTTTCTAACGAACATCGTTATCACTCTTGTGTTTTGTTTGTTTGTTTGTTTGTTTTTTGCATAATGAGAACAGTCTCGTCCAGCTCGACGTCTGTGTTTGTCCGTTTGTTTGTTTGTCTGTTCGCTCGTTTTGGACCGCAGTCGACGTGTCTGCGTCGGTCTCGCGTCTCCGAGCGAGAGGCTCGGGACCCGGAGCTGGACGGCCGAGACACGGCAGCAGTGTGGTCACAAAAGTGAATCTGGCTCAAAGTCCCTCAGTGGGAAAGGAAACAGGAAACGATACGAGCAGGAGACGAAAATGACGACAACAAAAAAGAAAACGAACATCAACAAAAAAAAACCTCAAACAAACAAACGCTGGAAGCTTAATCCAAATCGCAGTAGTAGTTAATCGGCATCCTCGTCCTTCTCGCCCTTGCCTTGATCCGTTCCCACTTTCCTCTCTTCCGAGCTTTCGTCCTCCTCCACCATCCCACCCAACGCTCCGTTCTCCTTGCCTCCTTTCACTGTCCCGTCCGGGCTCCGCCCGCCCACCAACCTCTCCCGTTCCTCTGCCTCCTCCAACGCCGCCTCCTCCATTTCCTCATCCTCCCTGAACCCCACCCCTTGCCTGTCAATCACTTCCTGGTACGATTTCTCCACCTCCCTGGCGCCGCCCTCCGTGCCGTCCCTCAGGATGACGCCCCCCGCCCGGGGAACATCCTCGCCCTGGTCCTCCGGGTCCGAGAAGCCCAGCGGCCCCAGGCCCTTCAGGAAAGCCCGGCGCATCAGCAGCTCCGTGGGCTCCAGCGGGCCGCTGCCAGCGTCGTGCCCCTCCTGCTTGGCGGCCTCGCGCTCCTCGGCTTCCCGCTTGCAGTAGGAGTAGCGGTGGTTCATGTGCTGCGAGTACGAGCCCGAGTGGGAGAAGCGCTTGCCGCATTTGTCGCACTGGTAGGGCTTCTCGCCCGAGTGCAGGCGCGAGTGCTCGATGAGATGGTGCTTGTGTTTGAAGGCCTTCTTGCAGATCTGGCACTGGTGAGGCCGCTTCCCTGCGCACACACAAGAACAGAAGAGGAGGCCACGGGTTACCACAGGGTTCAACAAAGGCACTGCAACACTTAGCAATACACAGCTTGGTGCAACCTGACATCGCTGTCGGAAGGAAATCTCGCAGCTCTGGTTTTTGGGGGGTGTCAGGACCCTATCTGACAATCCTACCAGTTCTGGGAGGAAAACGGATGGCTGTGGCATCACCAGGGATCGAACCTGGGATCTCCCGGTGATAGGGGCCTACCATTTGAGGATCATTAACCATTTGAGAAGATAATATATTATAAGAGACTTAAGGTTTCCTTTTGACAGCAATTGAACTGTAATACAAAATCCAACAAACATACAGTCATTTTTCATTTGACCCTCCTTTGTCATATGAATAAATAGAGTGCATGGCAAAGAAATGAAAATAAAAAAGAGAGGAGTGGTTTTGTCATGAACAGGTGGTTTCTAAAATCTAGGGTTTATTTCTGATATTATACCATAAACAGGATAAGGAGGCGAGGGGGAAGCCAGCACGCTCCCCAGGAGCTATTCTGAGGCCGTCTGTGACTGTGCTGGACGCAGCCAAGGAGATCAGGTGATTATCGCGACATGCCGCACAAGGTGAAACCGAGGCGGTCAGCATCCCTGACTGAGTTTTTTATGACATCATGTCTCCAGATTAAAAAATGCTTAGATCAGATGGTGGCCTCGTGATGCTGCGGCAGCATGGACTTGGACGGGGGAGGAAGAAACTCTTTGCCGGCCCTGCGCTGCCCTCACTCAACGGGAGCCACTGTGCCTCGTGAGCACACGGAAATACAGTATGGCAGAGGCTAATCAATGGAGAAGGCATTTGGCATTCGGTCATTTCAGCTGTAACCCGCTTTCTATATACACATATATACACACACACACACACACACACACATCCCACGCTCACATTTGCGACTGGCTTCGAACGCATGAGCGGCTGTAGTGTATTCTTGGCCACAGATAGCACTGGAATGCCTGCAGCACCTTCCATAGCTGCCATGCTTGTGATGACCATCTCCAGCCCCACACCCACCACCACCACCACCACCACCACCACCAACACCCCTGTCCCCACCTTCCCTCATCAAGTTCAAAAATAAACGAGACAGCAGATTCCTCGCCCTGCGTTCCTGGGGAGGAATGCGAATGAGGTATGATGCAAGCCTGTGAAAGAGAGGAGTCCCCCAGGAGGGGAGGTCATGGCTCGGCAACCAAATGCCACACAGACACACATTAGGCTCGCATGCACCTGGCTTGCTGTGGCATGCTAGCTTGCTCGTTAGCTCAGTTAATCACAGGCTTCGCTGTTCACTTGTATAAGCGTGCCTTCCCTATGGAAGGATCATAGGTCCCTATGCTTCGTTCGAGCCCTGCAACCTACTGCAGAACACTCGGCAGTTCCAAACTAAGCTAATTCAAGCCCTGGATCGTTAGTCTTAAGCCTGTCGAAAGGAAGAAGACATTGTACCGTTGGTCATGGGTTTTAAATGGAGAACTAAATAAATGGAAAATGAGGAAAAAGGTCTTTTAATAAAAAGAAAAGCAAAGAATGAAAGAAGAGAAGGGGGGAAATAAACATGTGGCAAAAGGGGGGGGGGTAACTTTTGGGGGTGAGGATAAAAAAAGAATTGTCTAAATGTGATATACCTGTGTGCTCATATTTGTGTCTTAGGAGGGAACTGGTCTTCTGGAATGTTTTGTCGCACAAGTCACACGCGTACATACCACTTTCAGTCTTCTTAATCTTCTTCCGGGCAAGCAGCGATTCACTGTCTGTCAGGTCCTCCAGCCCTGACAGATAGTCCCCTGTGCTGTCCAGTAGATCCCCCTGCAAGAGAGAGAGAGAGAACGAAAGAGAGACAGATTTTAGGTCCAGGACTTTTAGGGGAGTAATCTGCACCTGCCTCTTCGGGGTGGGGTGGGGTGGGGTGGGGTTGATCCCAAGTCTGGACAGAGCTTATCTCTGCAACCTGTGTAAGACGTTTATCGCCTGTACACGTCTCCAAAAAAAGCAACATATGGGCTTTTTCAATTGGACATGTTGGTCAACAGATTAGCATTAGACCGCAGGTCTAAAGGTGAATAACATGCCCGGTGTACAGGGACGTGAGTGCGAGGTCTAATTTACCTGGAAGCTCGGTTTCCGCTGGTATTTCCGTCGCTGCTGCATTTCAGCAAATGTGGCCGCCCCTGCAGCGTATGTGTACGCCATATGTGGGAGGAAGCTCATGGGATCAAGTCCCGGGTAAGGCCTCAGTCCTGGGATGCTGGCTTGTGCTGGGGACATGAAAGTAGGCGGTGGGAACGCCCCATGAGTTGGTAGCGAGGTGTACATAGGGCCGCCACTGAAAGGGTTGATACCGAAGATTGGGCTGGAGCTTTTGTCCAGCTGGCTTTCGTGGCCCATGCTGTTGGACCCGTTGAACTCCTTCTTGATGTGGGCTAAGTCCAGGGGTTCGGTTCCCTGTTCCCTTACTGCGGGGTCACCATTACGGTCAATGTTGAAACCGTTTGGCTTGGGCCTTCTTTCTGCCTTGGAGAAGTGTTTTGGCAAAGACAAGTCCAGAGGTTCGCCATGGGCATCCTCAGAGGCGAGGCTGTTGGGGGTGTACGAGCTGCTGTGAGAGTGTTTCGATGATGTAGAAGAAAGATTCAAGGGAGAGGGCGTTTCGCCTCTCAAGTGGTCCACGGAGTCGAGTGGCTTTTCATTGGTCTGTCTGATGCCCGTAAACTGGTGGTGTTTGGAGAGCCGGTGCCCTGCGTCACCGTTGGTGGCACCATGGAGCTCAGCTGTGGAGTCACCATACTGGCCAAGGGAAGCAGGCGACCTAGCAAGTGCCGATTCCCTCGCCAAGCCGTGGTTGACGTCACCACTGCTCCGTTCAGGGGGTGGAGATCTTTTCCTGGACATGCCGTGGAGAGACTGAGCCTTCCACTGCGTGAACCACTCCTTCACAAATTCTTGAGAGAGACCAACGGCCATGGAGATCTTCCTCAGTTCCTCGGAGTTGGGCTCAGTGTTCATGGCAAAGTAAGCTTTCAGTACCGACATGTGATCTTTGAAGGGGTTTACTGGGCTAGTGGCATTCCTATCAGGCAGAGACGAGGATACCATAACAGCCTGCTGCTCTGTGCCAAACATCCCCCTGCGACCGGCTGGTAGGGTTTCGTTAGGTTTCAAAACTGCCTTGATCTCTTCGTTCATCTTGCAAAGGTAGCGCTCATGCTGGTGCAAGGGAATAGGACCTGGGAAGGTCTCCTTGCAGTACTGGCATGAGAATGGCACATACTGGCCATCCCTCTCCTGTGTCTTCTCCTCAGGTTCAAGATCCATAACATGACTGGGCCTCTCCTTCTTAATGTCAATAGCCCGTCTCTTAGAATCTTCGGTTAGGCTCTGCAGACATGCTTTGGCCTCGTTGACCTTCTCTAGTGTGTAGTCAATGATGCTCTTTGTAGGACTGTTGTGTCCGACCCCAGGGAACCCAGGCTGGGAGGCCAGGGCCAGCTTCTGCTCCTCCATTTGGGAGCCCAGCTCCTTCATGTAGGCCCTCAACTTAGAGATCTCTTCAGGGTTGCCGTCCATCTTCTGGCGGCACACAGTGTTGTCCACAATCTGCAAGACCCGCTGAACCTCACTCAGGTTATTGCTCAAGGCTGGGTAGCCCAGCTGATGAGAATCCAGTCCCAGAGCAAGGTGCTGCAGGGGGTTCTGAGATGAGTTGTGCATCCCAAGGGGGCTTCCTCCACGGCCAGTGCCATTGAGAAAAGCCCCGGACCCTCCGAATTCTGCCTGTGAAGCCAACAGAAGACGGTACTCATTGAAGTCCATGGGCTCAGCCTTTACATCAGGGTGGACTGCTGTATCCTGTAGGCCCAAAGACCTGCCGTTCTCCAGTTTGTGCCTGAGCTGGGCCAGAGCAGGGCTGCCCGGTGATGAGGCGGCAGAGTTTGGAGACGAGCCGGCCTTGGCGCTGACCCCATGGCGTACCCGTCCATTTATAGAGATGAGGCCGATGCACTTCTTACTACTAATGTGTGAACTGTAAGAGCCAGAGTGGGAGAATCGCTTCTTGCAGTTGGAGCATTCATATGGCTTCTCGCCTGAGGGACGAAAATAGAAAATTTAATCTCATATAAGGAGCACTGCTGTTGTCTCTATTTGACATACATCTCTAATGGCGGCACACATTAAAATGCCTATAATGATTAAGCGATATTTGATTAACAATATTCGAAATATTAAAAACGTAGTTAAGCCCGAGTAACGAATAAATAGGGTTGGACTAGGCTAGACTAGATCTCACAAATTGTTCACCACTTACCACTGTGAATGCGGAGGTGCTCTTTCAGATGGTGCTTGTATTTGAAGGCTTTTCCACACTCTGTGCATTTGAACTTGCGGTTGCCAGCCCCGTCGTTCAGCAACTGAGGCTACAAGGGAAGACAGGGATTGAGTCAATTATTTTTCATATAAAGGCCTCAGCCACAGGCTTTTCCATGCCGAGCCCCGTAACTGGCCTGCGGGGTTCAAAGGAAGGCTAAAAATAGATGATCAAAACCTAAGGACCATTGCAGATTCATGTAATGTCATTAAGGTGTGTCAATTAAGGTATGTGTCATAGCGGCTCTCCTGCAATTAAAGTACAAGCAGCCCGTAATCCTTGAAGTAATTGATTTTAAAGGCTTAATTAGTGGAAACTTTCATATTCTTAACATGTGACCAACTAGCAGCGCGCTATAATCTTCAAAGGTTTTGTAACTAGATTTAAAGAGCGGAGTGTGGGCTGAGTCTCTATCTGCTTGCTCGAAGTTAGACGTAGGTGCTCTTCCTGCATTTGAAATTCAAATGTGGGCCCCAGATGCACAACAAAAACAACAGTGCTCACTCTCACACCCCACTCACAGACACAAAGGTCTGCGAAAAACATGTGGGAGTCTAGGAGTGCGCATCTGACCGCCAAAATGTACACCGATGCGCAGGATTCACTCCTCCGAAAGTTCATCGCTGGCGGGAGAGTATAATCTGATAACTGTGTTCTTAAGTAGCTCTGGGAATTGTACGTACTGCAAAGCGTGTACGCGACTATAGGCGTGCGCGGTAAAGCAACGATACCAAGGTGAACCTGAGATTTCACAGCCAAATCCGTTCAAGAAAACATTCCTGGAGAGCAAATAAACAAACTTTTAAAGTCATTTAGGGATTAGGATACGCTAAATCACCGGAGGAAAAGCCATCTGGACACGTTTAAGTCAGTCTGGAGAGGTGTGTGTGTGTGTGAGAGAGAGATTAAGACAGATAAGAGGGCAAGGTGGGTAGTCCATTTGGTTTTTTAGCAATGTGGCTAAAGTCAGAGCTTCAAAGTTTGCAGCCTAAACGCGAGATATCCTGTTATAATCCAATTAGACGCTTGAACTCATTTGCCACACGAAAAACAGACCTTCCACCTAAAAAGAATAAGGCTCTGAACGGCCCTCTTTTCCTAAATCAGCCCATATAACCGCCTTTCAGTCACACAGGGCCTCTCGCTGCCCTGAGACCGGCGAGAATGACCGAAACTAATGTTGGTGCCGGGCGCATGTTTGGAGTTTGATTCCACTCCAGCAGCAGCTGATGCAGAAAGTCTATAGAACTCAATGTGCTAGAACATCCCACACATGCCTCACCGTGGGCGGACACACAGGGGAGGACGACCGTGCACAGCTGTGGCTTCGGTGCAAAAGATCCGCATTTTAAGGAGGCTCCGGAGAGGCATGCTCAGCATGTGAGAAGAGTAGAGCCAGAAACGAGCTTACAACCCATTCCTTCGCTAATTAAAGTTAAGGGTGAACGTATAGAGAACGCCGGACCCTTCCGTGGACAGGCGGTCAGCCATCGCTACTGCTACTGTTACAGAAATCTGACGCATGTTCTCAGATTTCACTTCTCTAAAACTGTTGAAACAAGAACGTCAATTTAACGATGTTTATTCAATCCCGAATATCTACGTCTCCTTTTTAATTGGACATGACATTTGAGATCGGGCGAGCCCTCAACACGCTTTAACATCCGCGAAATCGCCCTGTCCTCGCCTATTTTTACTCTCCCTTTCTCTCATTTTCCTCATCAGGTTTGTTTGGAAATAATTAGCCGACACAAATCGCCGAAACGCATTAATGTGCTAAACAGGGCTGAGACGAGGAAGGGGTCAGAGCGAGGAAATATGGGCTCACCTGGTCCCTGGCAGGCTTGTGGGTGGCCATATGGCGTTCCAGCTGCGTGCGGTAGGCGAAGGTGTCGCTGCAGAGCGGGCAGGGGAAGCTCTCCTCGTTCTTCTCGTGCCGGTACTTGATGTGCTCCTTGAGGGAGGTCAGCCGCTTGTAGCCCCGGTCACAGTAGGGGCAGGTCAACAGTTGGGCGAAGTCATCTGGCGTCCTCAGCGCCAGATCTGGACAAGAGCGAGAGGAGAGGGGAGAAGGAGGGGAGAGGATGGAAAGATCAGCAAATGCTGGCTGGACAAATGGGCACCATGTTTAGCCACAGGTCACCATTTTGAGTGCGGATCGAATGTGTAGATCTTTTTCCCTGGAAATCAAACATAACGTCCTGAAGGGGCTGCTGGTCACACTGGACATTTAGCTGCCAGGTTCATCCCTCTAACTGGTCATGCCTCCTGAGAATAGCAAAAACACTCTTACCGTTATCGTTGTCATCCTGCCCGTTGGCCTCGGGGGTGCCCAGTCTTGTGCCCTCCTCTGGGTCTTCTGGGTAGATTATGGCTGTATCCCCACGCTGCAGGTACTCAGCGATGCTGGCTGGGTGACCCTCGCTGTCCTCCAGCTTCCTCTTAGCGAAGAAGCTCTCCAACTCCGAAGTGGCATCAATGCCCTTAACTGCACAAAGGAAGTGAGGAGGAAAAATTAAGAAACGAACCCAATGAGTGGGTGGTGGTGGGTGGGGGGGGGGGTTTAAGTAAATAAATAAATGAATTAAAAAGCCCCATCTGGACGTTAGAGAGAGTCGCCTGCTCTAAATGTGATGGAGTGGGGAAGGAACCATTAGGAAGCCTTTAAAGGTGGAAGTATTTATTTAAGTTACAGTGTAATGGCCACTTCAAAGACGAATAGGAGCCAGTGCGATCATCGAGCACCCTTTAAGCGCCCTCTTGCATGTTGGAAAGGGCTTTAAACATTTGCAGCATTGTGGATAATTGGTTTATGTGGCAATTAGGCTCGCTTGGGTAACCGATCTCACTTTGCATGGCCCATCGTATACTTAAAATCAGACCCAAATCCAATCACGAGCCATGCGTTATGTATAATTGCCCGGAATAAGGTTTTACGGTAAACAGTGCGATGCAGTGGGGATTGCGGCTGAAGGAGAAAACTGTATGGTGTCGGGGTGAAGCTGGAGTGTATCTGTGATTGAACAGAAATCGTTAGCTGTTTAAAAGTATGGATAAAACTCTGTCTTTGGCAGGCCTGACGAAAGGGCAGGCAGCAGGGGCCTGAGAGCAAGCAAATGAAAATTTTATTGTCTCATTGTAAACCAATTGGAAAGTACATGAACAAATCCGATTTGGTCACCAAACTCGATTTGGTGGCGAAATGTGATTTGCCGTGCACTCTCGCTCAACTTACAAATGTTGACTTTCCATCTCCTCCTGACACGCGTGCGGCAGCATCATCTTGCATGCCTGTGAGTGAATGCATGTGTGTGTGTGTGTGTGTTTGTGAGTGTGTGTGCCCACACGCACAGACTCCCGCACACATGGCCAAATGTCACAAGTCTACAGCCACCTGGCCGGCCGACATTTGAATCCGTAATCAATAAATGGACGCATCGATGACTCAGATTCAGATCTGAAAGCCTGGGTTCTAATTTGCCAAAGTGGTGCATTCTGGGTTGTTGTTTTTTTTTTTTTTTTTTTTTTTAGCTGAAAAAAATAAAATAAAATACGACTGATGAAAAGTGATTCTGCAAATGGTGCGTCTAATGCACAAAAAGTAATAAGGGCAGCAAAGAACTTGGCTCCAAGAATAAGCTCGAGCGCTCTGTGGGATTAAAAATAGCTGCTGGCCGCCGAGGCAGCCCGGCGAACAACGGCAAACAAAAACGCAGCGTGTTGAGCTCGAATCGGAGGCGTGGGCTCACCTGTACCGTTTCCAGCTCTGTGGAGAGAGACGTCAGGGCTCAGGGGATTGTATTCATCTTTCCTCTCCTCTGGAAAAGAGAGAGAGAGAAGGAGAGAGATCAGCGTTAGTATTAGAGAATGCTGGGCTTTACACAACAAACCACCAAAAACTAGAGCAGCCAAAAAGACAGACCACACAGCATCTATCAGCAGCAGCAGCAGCGTCAAATCTGCTCCCCTACACGCTGAGGAATCTTCTTTGTTTCACTTCTACTGTGACCACAATCCAACTGCAAATATTCAATAAAGCTAAATATTGCATAAAGCAAAATTCAATGAATAATAATGAAAAATAGCTCATCTTTCGGGTTGGCGAAGCATTGAGGGTCATTTTCACGTCAGAATCACCTTCAGGTGGTCTAGTTCAGAGGCCCAGTGGGCTCCACTAAGGCCGGAGCAGAGCTAATTTACATAAATCAAATGTAAATAAATGTGTACAAATTAATTATGCCTGTTTTTAATATGGGAACCCATAGAAATGCCATAAATGGACCTCGAAAGTGTATAAGTGAGTGGACTGAGCCTCTGGAAACGGCAAAAACCCCGCTACCCGCCCCAGGAGCCCGCCTAACAAGCCTGAGCAAGCTGAAGGGGCTGCCCTTCTCCGTAATCACAGCTTAAGAAATCAAATCAAGGTATTTGAGAGAGGAGTGGAGTGGGGTCTAGAGGGACGTTGCTCAAATACTGCTGCTATTGTATTTGTTCCTGCTCTGGCTCATGTGACCTCTTACCGGCAGTCACAAGTATCATAAGCTTCCCCCTCAAAAGGAGGATATGCGGCACCTCCGCCACAACCAGAGAGGAAAACAACTCCATATTCCTCACTCGCTCGCCCGCACACACACACACACACACACACACACACACACACTGGCACACATTGCCACACACTGCCCCACACCTCCCCGGCATTAGTGCTGTTTAATTTCTGAACTGCTCACGACTGACTTCCTTCCTCATTATCTGAGTATGACAACTGAGAGCTTTTTGAAAGTCTCTCTCGCTCTCTTTTGCTCTCTCTCACTTCTCTCTCCTATTTGAAGAACGGCTTTTCAAATTCGCTGCTAAAAAGTAACTTTAAGAGGGGAAGAAGAAGAAGAAGGGGACGAAAAAGAAAAAAAAACGCCTCTTGAAGGGATATTTTTTCGATGGGGCTTCAAAAAAGAACAAAAGCCGCAGTCGGCTTAGAATCACTCCACTTTTTAAAGTTGGGAACAAACAAGTCGTTTGCTAATTGGGGTCTCGCCTTAGCAAAAAACCCCTGCGAGTGAAACGCTTTCCTTCTGCGCCGTACAGATAAATGTTCAAGGCCTCGAGCCAGCACGGATATCCCCCCCCCCCCTCTCTCTCTCTCTCTCCCCGAGCTCGCTCCAGTCAAAAGTGTTGCGCTCTCCCAGGAGGTGCGCAAGCTGAACCCCTTTAGCCATCGCTAGCATGTGCGAGGATACGCGAGGGCCGTACGCCGGGCTCGGCGCCGTGTGGGGGCACCCTTATTAATATTTTTCCGTTTTTGGGGTGAAGTGCCTGCGATCGCCGCTGGAAGCTGAGGCAAACGAGCCCTGTTATCTGGTTTCCTGGAAAGAAAGAGCGAGAGAGATAGAGATATACAGAAGAAAGAGAGAGAGAGACGAAATGGCCATAATAAAAGTGGCTCAGTTCTGCATGTAGTGGTTGCAGTTCAGTTTTTGGTGAGGTATCAGTGTGATTTCGAGCCTCTTGGAGTCTCTTCTCACTTGTGGTGCGAACAGAAAAAGTGTGGCTTTTTTATGTGGTTCTGTCTGCTGATCTTGGTGCTAGCGCACTGGCGCAGGACATGCTAGGTAAAACTAGCTAGCTCCAAATCTAAGCACTCAGGACTGACGTATATGGACAGAAGTCTGAGGAGCGGATCATGCTTGATTTGAGAAGATCTCCAGAACAAGCCGACTTAAGTTTTCATATAGCGCTGCAGCGTCCTACATGCGGCACTAAGCTAATAACGTCTGAGAAAGAGGAAGCTGGTATAGCTGCACATGATGACTCATGCAACACTCAGACGTGTCACGTCTACCATATGCAAGTCTTCGCAAGCTACGTTTGATAATGCCCAACCGCTGCTGCTCCGTCTTCGCCTACATTTCAGGCACCTGACTGCTTCTCGGAGCTGTCAGCGCTGTATTTTCGGCCCAGCGGTTGTTTCTATAAGGTGCCGCTAATTAGGATGTAGGAGCTTGGATGACGTTCATTAATCCACCGTCTATTTTCTGCAAAAGTCAGCGCAACAAAGCCACCTCGCCGCTATGAACCTGTTCGAGGAATGTGACACTTTGTCTGGGTTAAGCGACACACATGGCTAAGTCATTAGCTGAGACTGATCGCCGGGGGTCGGGCGTTTCGGGGGGGGGGGGTGTAAAACGAGGGGGACCCACTTGAGCTCGCCCTTCACTCTGTAACTGTCAGTGCGACCCGGAAAACTGAGAGCCCATTATGCATGTAAATGGCTATCATAATGCTAAAAATTTCATTTAACGCTCTTAATGAGCCCTTGGCCAGGCAGGCTCTCGCTAAATAATGTCTCTCAGATCCTAATTAAAAGAATTTGTCTTTTGAGCCTTGCTGGCTCGGGCCTTGTCATTCAAACCGATCGCCTCTGAAGCAGGGAGAATGGTGGAAGGAAAGAGTGAACGCGTGACAGAGCCAGAAAAAGCTGGGCTAGGTGGCTGAGACGCAGACGCGTTTGAGGTTATGTGAGTAAGCTATGAGTTTAGCTGAAAACAGAAGACATGCCCACTTCCTCCTACTCATGATGGCTGTCTGGCTTTGCCGATTGTGTATTGCCTTCAACCACAGACCTGAGAAATGTCTGCTGTGTCCACTTTCGTCTACGCGAAAACCTTGCGTCTCTCATTGGAGGTCAATGTATAAAAAACACTGCAGGTCATTTGTAGTGATGCAGATTTGTGCAGATTTCAGTGCAGAATACGTGACAGTGACGATTTGCAAATTTCTACAGGTTGGTTAAAGACAACCCCCCCCCTCACCTGTGCCGTTGAGGTCCTCGTGGCGCCATATGTCCCGGCTCTCGGCCTCCTCGTCTCCGCGGCAGGACAGCAGAGCGTGGGCCACGCGGGGTGAGGCCTCCAGGCTGGGGACACCCAGCGGACTGCCCTCGCCCTCCGAACCCAGCAGCCTGTCCTCATCTTCGGAGCCAGAGCCAGCCTCCACCACACTTTCATAATTCAGCACTGCAGAGAGAGAGAGAAAGGAAACAACAGGCGATTATTATTCTCATTGACTACTATTCATCATCGTCCACATGGCACTTTCGCAGTTCGGACGGAACCCGGGTGACTCGCGTGGAATGCTGCCACCGCGCTGTGTCTGTCACTGCGCTGGTTTACATATGCATGACCCGACAATATGCCTGGTCTGGGATTTCAGCTAAGCAAGCAAAAGTGGCTTAAATATATACAGTACGATACGTAGCGGGGTATATATTCATTCATGGATATATTCATATTTGTCCAAAACTTTGAGGACACCACTTCTAATGAATGCTGAATGCATTCAGCTACTTTAAGCTGCATCCACTGCTGACCCAGATGCACACACACACACACACACACACACACACACACACACTATTTGTCTAGTCCTTGCAGAAAAGGTCAGGTACAGTCAGTCAGAATGGGACATGGGACTATCGGGAGCAGATACACATCAACTTATTGGAAACATGCCGCCCAATGCCAGGTGTGGGCTAGAGGGGTATAAAGCCCCCCCCCCTTCCCCAGCATTAAGCTGTGGAAGAACTGCGTTTTCTGGAACGATGGACGGTGCTCCATCCAATACTTTTAGGATGAGCTGGGGAGTTGGTTTGGGATGAAGTGAGGTGGTGGTGATCATCCAACATCCTGACCTCACTAACTCTCTCGTCAAATCCTCACAGCAGTGCTGCTCCAAACTCTAGCAGAAAGCCTCCTTCTTCCCTTGACAGTAGAGACAGATACTCCAACAAAAGCAGGAAAAGCTCTTTTTAATATCCATGATGAGCAGGTGTCCCAGTACTTTTGTCCAAACAGCGCATGTTCATTATCCGTTCATGCAAACTCCAGACGGCTTGTGTCCAGTCCTGGACTATGCAGCGTTTTGATGGGACCTCAGTGATTTATTGTAAGGCTTGTTATTCAGCAGGGTAATATGTGTAGTTATGGCAGTGCGGTTAATAGGGGTGAAGCCAATGAGGTGTCCAGAACAGTCCTTGATTATGCGAAATGAAAAAATAATATATATCCAAACAAGAGTCCAGAATCAATCGGGTGAGGTGCTACGGTTCAAATGATCCTGACGTCATGGGAACGGGGGTGCAGCGCTAAGGTTCATTTGAAGTTCTCTGCAGGCCCAAATGCAGCGATTCCTTGCCAGCACCTTATCTGCTGGGCGCTCTGCCAGAGCGGCCAGAGTGTGTGGGAAGTGGCTCTAATGGCGCGATGTGAAACCTAATTGCCGATGTTAGGCCCGTCCTCGCTCTCGCTCCTCCACCTCCATCTCAAAAACAACAAACTCTCCTCCCCCAACAGTGCGCTGTTTGCTAGCTCGCTGGCTTTTAAATGGGGGCCTAGTGAATGTGAATGTTGTCTTATCCTAAAAACACTGCGACCCTGGAAACCCTAAACTGCACAATCTAAACACTGCATTTTTTCACTACATCAAAGACTACATTTACAAGGAGCTGCAGAATAATTGATAGTAGTTACCGGATATTATAACGGAATGATAAACCTGGGGTTTAAGGGGTTAATAAAGATTACAATCATTGTAACACACAGTAAAATTGAGCTCCACACTGTGGGGGTTTAGTTCCATGGATTATGACTTTTTTAAACATATCACTTTCATTGTAGTTACCAAGCCATTCATAGCGTTAATAAGCCTGCAGTTTAGGGGGTTAACCCCTAATCTCACCTCCAGACCCCATTCTCTCAGCTAAATACCCACGAAGAGGGTGTATTTCATTTTCCCCTTTCCTCATAGGTTCCCACCCAGGGGTAAAGACAGCCCAGGAGCAACCCCCCACCCCCCCTCCAAAAAAAAAACCCAACAAAAAAAAAACACCCCACCACTACGACCACCACCTCCACGCTAGCTCGGAAAAGGAGGAGGGGAAGATTAGCCGGCACGTAGCTGATCATAATATGATCTTTGTCTGATCGGCGCTGGGCCGCATTTGCCAGGCCCAGGAACAACTGCGCAACAGGTGCAAATTAAAAGGGGAACCGTCCTGGGGTCCAAGGGATGGAGGGATGGGTGCGAAACGCTGTGGCCGCTGGCTGAATACCAAAAGAGCTAGGAGAGGTGGAATGGTGGTAGGAGAGGGGGTGGGCGCGGGGCGTGGGACAAAAAGATTTCTTACTAAGAGGTGTGACCGGTGGGATTATTTAGGGGCGACTTCAGTAGAAGGGTGGGGGTAAAGACACCCCCCCCACACACACATCCCTTTTCAAATGAAAGCGAGAAGGAGAAAAAGTGTGAGTGAGTGAGAGAGAGAGAGAGAGAGAGAGAGAGAGACATTAAGGGAGTGGTGAAAGTAAGACATAAGAAGCTCTTTGTGTGGTCTGGGTATACCTTGGACATCTTGCAACTTTATAATTCTGCTTTCTCCTTCTTGATCCTCCTCTCTCTCTCTCTCTCTCTCTCTCTCTATTTTGTTCTCGGCCTCTTGTTCCCTCTCCATCTCGCAACCTAGCAAGTAATAACATCACCCAGGTCTCTCCGGCAGCTCTAGAAACCCTGCTCTCTCAGGTATGACACTAAACACTGAGCTTTGGAGAGGAAAACTCGGACGGCCTGATGGTGGGAACGCTCCGGAATGAGAAAATAAGGACCGAAAAAAAAGAGGGGGCGGCATGGGAAAGAAAAGAACCAAGAGAATGAGGCGCAGAGGTCAGGCAGTTGAATATTAATAATGGGCTCCGCTAAGCTGTTTGACTTTAGGAGAAACCATCGCACACAGCCACAAGCAAAGCGCCCTCCACTTCTCTCCGTTCTTTACCGCTCTCATTCCTCAGGCGATGAGAAGAGTACAGAGTACCGAAATTACATGGCGCGGGCTACACGGCTTGAAAAGTAGAAGGTGTTTTCGAGAGCGCTTATCTCTCGCAGCATTAGAGAGGCCGTCTCTGTGGCTTCACGTCCTTATGATTATACTCCACAAATAGAAACAGGAAAATGCTTGGGTTCGAAGAACGGCGGGAAAAAAAGGAGGAGAGAAATGTTTTGACTCATGTCAAATGGATACTTTTCTGGCTGTCTCTGTGTGTAAGTGTGTGTGTGTGTGTATGTGTGTGTGTGTGTGTGTGTGTGTGTGTGACCGAGTCCTAAAAACCTAGCATTCCCCACACAAAAGCAATTCATCACCCTGTTTACCTCTGAGGTCACATGGGCCTTGGCAGTGTGGTAGCAGATGTGATGGGAACATGAGCTCGTATGCATATGTGTGTGTCAGTGTGTGTTAGACTGAGTGTGTGTGTGTGTGCGCATGTGTGTGTGTGTGCGCACATTTTAATGTGCAACCAAACACCAGCTAGCGAAACTGTAAATGTGCCTAAACGTGTGCCACAACTTGTCGCAACTAGCTTGTGTGTCTCATTCTTGCATGAGAAGTAGTGACATGCCAATCGAATGCATGCGCTCGGTGGTGCTCCGCCCCTTCTGCGATCCTATTGGCCGCCGTTTCAACCCTGTTACTCTGCCAGCTGTCCTGCCTTGTAATGTCTGCAGTGAACGGCCCATTGTGCTCACCCCAGAGACAAAGAGGCCACCTCTCTCTCTCTCTCTATCTCTCTCTCTCTCTCTCTCTCCCTCGCTCTTCCTCCTTCTTTCTTACCCCCCTCTCAGTCTCTCTTTATCTCTCTCTCTCTCTCTCTCGCTCGCTCTTCCTCCTTCTTTCTTACCCCCCCTCTCAGTCTCTCTTTATCTCTCTCTCTCTCTCTCTCTCTCTCTCTCTCTCTCTCTCTCTCTATCTCAGCCTTGCTGTCTTGCATTCTGTGCGTAACCCCACCTATCATCTTGTTATCTGTCTCTGGAGAACAGGGACCTCACCCTTCTCAGTCTTGCAGCAGCCTGAAACATGCGCAAATCTACCCGATCATATGATCTTGTTTTTTGCTTTCTATTTTTATCAAAATATTAAAAGATAGAGACATTTTTTGGCACGTGTGTGTGAGTGTGTATGTGTGTGTATTTAAATACCCTCCAATATTCTATTTATTTACTTGCCACTACATATGTCTTAAAGTGTACTACTGCCAAGACTATGTAAGGGGTCTTGCTTGGCCAATTTAAGTAGTTGTACAGACGCAGTCAGCGGCTCATTCTGTTGATATTTCCCGACAAACACACTCCTCAAAACCTTAAAAATCGTGAAATGTTCAAAAACACACTCCGCAAAACCTTAAAATCGTGAAACCTTCAAAAACACACTCCACAAAACCTTCAAAATCGTGAAACCTTCAAAAACACACTCCGAAAAACCTTCAAAATCGCAAAATCTTCAAAAACACACTCCGCAAAACCTTCAAAGACATCAAACATGTCTAAACCAAATACCTTGTTTATTTTCCCGTAGGACTGGACTAAGTTCCCGACCCCTTTTTCCGATTGGCTTTTAGGCAAGAATCCTACTGCGGGTCCTTCATATCTGTTAACCCTCACGGACAGGTGAGTGAGCAACCTATCTCAGTCTGTCCAAGTCCCGTGGTCTCCTGCATGTCGTGGGTGTGTGTATTCCCCATTCTCCAGCAAAATAAAAAGTACACACACCTTCCTGGACGGCTGCGGTCACACGCCGACCCAGACCTGGGTTCAGACATTTCGCCGTGCGCGATTATTGCGCCTAGGTGGCCAAAGCCTCCCGAGCCAAGGACAGGTTACACCACCAGCAATACAGGCAAACGTCCATTCGCAGGTTGACCATGTCCCATCTTATCCATTATCCATCTTCCCTTCTTCTCTCCCTCCGTCCCTGTCCGTCTCGCTCCTCGCAAAGAGCTGATCCGTCCATTCCAGACAGGCGCGGTCGAGGAAAAGCAAACGACACATCCGTATCAAACGCCAGCCGCAGGTATGTCTCAACCTTGTCCGCTACGGCAATGAAAGCAGCCTGGGCAGGCAGTGGAAAATAACTGCTCTCACTTCTCTCTCTCTCTCTCTCTCTCTCTCGCTCGCTCCCTCTCCTGTGCATCACCTGAGCAGGGGAGAGAAAGGGGGGGATGGGAGCTGACTAGGTGAGGCAGCGGTGCATTCAAAAGGAGGTCGCTGCCTAGTGGCTACAGCCTGAAAATGATCCACATAAATCACGCCGGCCGGCGTTTAGCGGAGGAGGAAGACAGCGATGGTGTGGGAAGATTTGTGTTGATGCGTATTTGATTAGCCTAGGTAAGGTGCTGTCATGTACAACACGGTTCCACCTCCCAGACTGGCCTAGATTGAGTTACATTCGCAGCGCTCTTTTAAGAGCCTGTTATTCAGTATCTACTATAAATGATTCAGTGGCTACTATAAATGATTCAGTATCTAAAAGAAAAGATTCACTGTCTACAATTACTGTGTATTCAATATCCACTACAAATGATTCTAGGCTTATCTAGGCTAAATGCTTCAGTTGCTATTACAAATGATTCAGTATGTGATTCACTATAAATGGCTCAGTAGATGCTATGGAAATAGTATGCATCCTATTGGGGTTTGAGGATAACTGAACTGACGTATGGGCCACATACAGGCCTATAGGGTTAAAAGGGTTGAAAATAAAGGTGACATAAGTGGGGTTTCAGATGCCATAGAAGAATCACTCGGGTAATAAATTAATAATTATATATAATCAATAACTCTATATCAATTAAAGGTTTTCCCCAGACCCCAACAGCCTTCAAATAGCAACTTCACTTGCTATTTGCACGAAGAGGAATCACACAAGGTCCATTCACTATGTATGTCAGTCATTACATACATAGTAGGCCAAGCCTTCTCTGATACACCTAATCCAGGGGTCACCGGTGTGTTTTTCAATACACACCAATACGCTCAGCATATAACTCTGCCGCCATCCTGTTTTTCAGTCCATATCTAGCTGGTGTGCAGGGTGAATGAGAGATCTACTTTGCGGTGATGGCTACTCTGTGGGCTGAGGGAGAGGAGGCCGTCTGTTTGTTTTAAGGCCGACTGCTGGAGAGGTCAGCCGCCGAAAAGGTGGGGGGGGTGGGGGGCCACAAAGAGTCCGGAGACAGAAAGGGAGAAAGAGAAAGAGAGGCCGCTTTTGTGCTGGCTGTGATCTTCAGTGCAAACTCAGCTATGCGTGAACCATTACGGTGAACCTGGACGGGGGCGAGTGCGCCAGGGAGGGACAGAGAAAGAGGGTGAGTGTGTGCACGTATCTGAGTGTGTGGGGAGGGTGAATGCACTGTGCAGAGCAGCAGCTTTTCAAACCGCCCAACAACGAGTGCATATATCAAACATAAGGAGGAATACTGTCTTCAGTGTAAACTAATGATGAGTCATGGTGTGTGTTTTAGTGTGTGTGTGTGTGTGTGTGTGTGTGTGTGTGTGTGTGTGTGTGTGTGTGTGTGTGTGCTGGAAAAGTAGGGGTCATTTACATCAGTTATTTTTACTAAATAAACACTGTTTGGTACTACAATACATATGTGTCACACTGTATTACATTTATGTACTTGTATAAACATAATACATACCGGGTATATAACTAGTACATATAGGTACTTATATATAATACATATGGGTCTAATTATATGACATATATGTACTTTCATAAACATAATACATACTGGGTATATAATATATATACACATATAGTTGTTGCTATGGGTCACATATGAAACATATATGTAATATATTATACATATGTATGACATCACATACTGACAAAGGTGTGTGTTTATGTGTGTGTGTGTGTGTGTGTGTGTGTGTGTGTGCTCCGCTATCCCCGCCGTGAGGAGGCAACAGTAGCCTGGCCCTAATTGAATTAAACTCCCATTTGTCTACTGGACCCCCATGCAACAGGCTGGGGAAGAAAAGGGAGGCGAGAGAGAGAGAGAGAGAGAGAGAGAGAGAGAGAGAGAGAGAGGGGGGCTCCTAGGTTGGCTCATGCCGCCAGACGGCCCACCTTTCCCCCTCCCTCCCCCCCTCCCAGACCCACCATCTGTGCCCCACCACATGCACATGTTACCCCTCTCTCTCTCGACAACTGTTCTGGGCCTCTACCAGCCTCACAGTGTGTGTGCGTGCGTATGTGTGTGTGTGTGTGTGTGTGTGTGTGTGTGTGTGTGTGCGCGCATGAGCGTGCGTCCTTCCCTGGACTGGTGAGAGAAACACACAATGGCTCGCTGCGCTACCTCGAAGGTCCAGGAAAGGCAGGGAAAACGTAAGGAAAACACAATATGCTGCAGTGAGGAAGATAAAGAACCGGGCCTCCATCTCAGCCTCCCCGTCACTCGGGTCTCCTCTCTCACAAACACTCACAAAAATAACACACACACGCGAAAGGAAGCTTGAGAAATGTTCCCTGCGTGCTACCAGAGCCTGCATCAGGTGAGAGCAGAGCTAAGGGAGGACTTAGAGTCGGTGAAGCCGATAAATTATTATAGTCTATCGATTTTTTCCCCCTAATTTTTTTAAGGGGTGAGGGTGGGGGTGTAGGAGAGTTAATATGGGTCAATTAATATGCAAATCTCCCGGCAGATGCTCGGTGGCTCTCAGCGTGTGATTGGCCCGTCGGTCACTGGCTGTTCAAACAGTTTCGCAACCAAAACAACACCAGGTTTCCCCCCACTGACGCAGTGCAAAAAAAAAGAAGAGACCCTTCCTCTTTTCCTGCTTCACTTTTTTTAATGTATTACTTTTTATTTTTTAATTACTTAATTTTCAGCAATTGCTTTTTATTTAATTACTTACTTTTTAGGTATTTTCTATTTGTAATTTTTTAATTTATTGCTTTTTTTGTACTTTTTTCATTACTTTTTTACTTAACTTGCTTATTTTATTCAATACATTTGAGGCTATTTTACTATTTTAACTTATATAAATAAATAACTATTTAAAACATAAATAAATATAGATTTAATTAAACTTTGCTTCAAAATCAGCTTCAAAACCTGAAAAATATCTAAGTATTTATTTATCTATTTGCTGAAGGATCTCATCTTGAAAGGTAGCTTTTGCCTCATTAGGTTTTAAAGCCTTGAGGACGGCGAAGCGCTGTGTTACGAGTGAGCACACCCACACGAGCATTTCCCTTTCCTTGTTGATCTTTATTGATGTTAACCTCCTCGTCCCACCACAAAAACAAACCCGGAGCCTCTCCTAGGCAAAACTATTGATTTGGATTGTTCTAGGGTTGCTCAACAGGACAAAAGGACTTGTTGGGTTTCAACGTGGAGCTAAAAAGAAGAAGAAAAAGAAGGAGGAGAAGAGGAAGGAGAAGAAGAAAGGAGAAATGTAAGCTGAAAGGAAACAGCTTGGGCCGTGCTGAGATTGTTTCTCCGTCTGTGCTGCTGCCAGAGGTGCTTGTTGAGGGTTTTTCTTTTTTTTTCTTTTTTCTTTTTTTTCTCGTGAGCTAACGGCTACAGATGGGCCAAGAGCGGGAGGCTATCAGAGTGGAGGCTTTAAATGGAGGTCCACGAGCAGGAGACAGGTTGCTCATGAAATATTCATGCGAGGAGTGGCGCTAGCCATCCATCCCGTCCCGCAACGCTCCTCTCCTCTCTCAGCTCCGCTCCGCTCTGCTCCACTCCACCGGGTCCTGGGAGGAAACGGGAGGCCGAGGGAAGCTCCGCGGTCGGGCTGAGCCCCACGGTCGCCAACGGTGGTGTGGAAAAGAGGGAGAAAACAAACGAACGAAGTTTGGGAGAAACTTGCTTTTCAAAACTCTTACATTGAGAACATGAGTGAATACTGAGAAGGCCACGTTTCTGACCACACTGGCGACGGTTCTTGGTAACAACACCATTGCTTTTGTTCATTATTCAGTAGCCAAATATGTCAAATTTGGGAAGGCTACTAATTTTAAGGAAGGAAATATCCAGTAGTTTTAGTTCTAGTAGCTGTAAAAGGAGCTGTACTCTATTAAATGAAGGCCTGAGAGGCATTTCACCTACAGTACCTGTATGTCGGCTGGGTCCTACATACTGCTTATCACGCCAGAGAGATACGTAATAACACACATTTATGCTAATAAGACATTTGTAGGTGGTTGTTATTATTATTATTACTATTATTATTATATATTTTAACTGTACAGTTCTCTTAAATCCAGAGCATTTCAAAAGACAAGCTGAAGAAGGGGTCCCCAAACTTTTGAACTTTTGAAGGTGGGTCTGCAACGTGTTGCGTTAAACAGGCGCCCAGTAAGAAGATCCTGTTCGGCTGAAGTAGCGACGAAGTTCTTTAGGGGTCGCTGAGAAATTGTTGCCAGGGGAGAGACAGAGGGCGAGAGAGATAGAGAGAAAGAGCGTGTGTAAGAGAGAGAGAGAGAGAGAGAGAGAGAGAGTTCTAGGCTTCTTCGTGATGAGAGGAAAATGATGTTCTTTGGTTTTGGGCTGGGCACCGAGTGCCTCAATTATAGATATCCAACTTCCATAGATGACGCACAGGAGAGAGAGAGAGAGAGAGAGAGAGAGAGCTGAGAGAGATGTTCATCCAAGCCATAACCGTCTGGGTGAGGACAGTTCACTGCCTGTTTTTTAAGCCGTGTGTCTCTCCGTATCTCTGCTGCTGGTCAAATTCAGTATCTCTGTACTTTCCGCGTACGCTAATGTACCCCAGCATTTGATGACACTTAACTTAACTGAGTGAATGGAGCTGTTTTGCGACTGCTTGTTTGGCTTTCCTCTTCCGTCTCCTTCTCTTAAAATCACACCACAGTGGAGCTGAATCGGTGCTCCCACAGAGCTGCAGACGTTCACCACACAGAAACCAGATGTACCTTTAAAGCTGATCCTTTAAAACTAATAGGAAGCACTTGGCCAATTAAATATCACCGTTAAATCTCATCGCAGTCCAAAAGAACATCCTTAAAATTCTATTGGTCTGTTAGTCCTTAACGCAAAGGGGCAGGTGCGTTCAAATTACACACAAAAGATAAACAAATAAATAAATAAATAAATAAATACATAGTTTTTGGTGTATTTTTGGACATCAACAGTATACTAGCTATCTGACGTAAAAATCAGGCCCACAGTACTGGAACTTTCTGTGAGCTTCCTATATAAGAGAAGCTCTGTGCTACCTTTATTGTTGGATGTGCTGCAACAGTTTTACAGCAACATACTCAGAAGAAAGATGCCAATCCCTGTGGAAGCCCTATGTTTATACTCTCCTTTTCCATAAATGTGTATTTTTTATTACCCCCCCACACACACCTATTCTATTTTAATTATATATTATATTATATATATATATAATAAAATATAATTAATTATAATTTCTATTAGTTTAATTTCTGAAGTTGGATACTTCTTAATATTTGTAACTTTCGACCCTATATTTTCATCCATCCTGTCTTTTAATCTTGACCTACTAAGCAACCGGACAGTCGTCAAAGCATTTCACTGCTAGCTGTAGCGTAGATGACTGTACAAATAAACTGATAAATATAAACGTTGATTTGATTTGGTTTGATTTGATACGCTTATCGTTGATACGCTTATCTGCAGCAGCTGTATGGAGGCATTCCCTCCCACAAGTAGAGGGCTTTGTTCCCTCGGTCAGCACCACTGAGGCTGAAAGTCAGTGTAGTCGAGTGCCAGCGGTCTCTGTATACCTGCATTCACAATGCACCGTCCACCACTGTCAGGACACTGCAGCACTCCGTCTGTCCCTCATAGCTATTCAAAAGAGTAGCAGCACAAAGGGCCACATTAACAACTTATGTGGCTAGAGGCGTTATGAGGACCTACAGCATGGCCAGTGCACAAAGGACACACACAGAAACACACACACACACACACTCCTGTTCCACAGGCATGGGATCAGCTGGAGGAATATAAAACATGCACGAGGTTGAACAACTGTCAGCACATCTGCTGCACAGCTCTTTATCCCTCTCCCCATCACTCCCACATCCTCATCAATAACACTCCTGACGAGTGCGTAGGGTAGGGGTGCATGTGTGTGTGTGTGTGTGCATAGAAATATTAGTATTAATGTATCCAGTAACAGCAGTAACTTCTCTATATATGATTATTATATATAAGCACTTAAATAGATATGATACATATGGGGCACATATATTTTCATTAAACATGGGTGTGTGCATATTAATAATATAATACATATGGGATATTATTATTATTACTATATATAAGTACTTACATATTAACTATTACATATGGGTAATACATATGGGATCCTGACACGGCATTAAAAGTGTGGACCAACATAAAAGCAAATGTGTCCAGCTGTTGTGTGTGTGTGTGTGTGTGTTCATGCCATACTGTGCATCTTCTTTATCTGAGGTTGTGTGTGTGTGTGTTTGTGTGTGTATAAATGAATGCAAATGTGTTTAACTGAGTACAATCCGTGCGTATCACGTGTGTATCCCCTTCACCTTGACTGTGATCGTGTTGTGAAGTGTGTGTGTTTATATGCCTGTATTCGGCATCACAGTGTAGAGAGGCGAGAGAGAGAAAAGAGAGAGAGAGGGAGAGAGAAAAGCCTGAGCTTTAAGCACATGCAAATTCAAATGCGTGTAATCGGGGCAAAATTAATTTTGCTGCCTCTGATTAGAAGCATTAATTAATCTGTTGGAGGTGCAGACCTAATCTGAGGTCGCATTACACCTCCTGTAAGATTAATTAGGACGCCACAATAACATACGGCGCTGCCAGTGCAGATTATAGTAAGCCCTGTTTCTTTGATTCGATGGAGAGCTAAGCGAAACCTGAATTACTTTAACTCTTGGGAGTTAAGTACTTTGTAGTCGATTGTAAGCGCGGTATTCTGTGTAGGGGCAGAGACAGTGGGGATTTGACTGGCGCCGTGAATTCATTAAAAGGGATGCGCATCTTTAAGCCGATCTGCCGACCTGATATTTCCTAGTGTTTTGTTTGCATGGACACATATATATATATATATATATATATATATATATATATATATATGTGTGTGTGTGTGTGTGTGTGTGTGTGTGTTAAAAAATCTAAATATAGATATATCAATATCTAACCTTGTTTACTCAGCGGAAAAACATAGCGCATCCAACAAGAACAAAAGTTACAGCTATAATAATCGGGTAGCTCAGAGAAAGTACTTCTTACAATCCAATTCTACACACTGAGCTGCAGTCATGGGAAAAAATCAGGACACCCCATGAAAATCTTCTTTATGAAAATCTTCTTTATGAAAATTGTCTTTAACATATATACAATCCTAAGAGATTGCGGTAATATACCTAAAGACACACAGCTGAGGAGATGCATTTAAAATCAGTTGTATAAAATGTAATTAATAGAATAGTAATTTTCTTGTGAGGAAAAAAATGTGTGTGTGTGTCTACCCACACACACACACACACACACATTTTATTACTCCTTGAAATCTATAGAATTAGAACCAGGTGCAGAACATCAGCTGCAGATCATCAGGACATGGTTGGAGAGGATTATTCTGGAGAAGTCTTAGTGTCTTATTTAAACCTCAGACGTTTAGTCTGGTCTGCTATTGATGGTTGAAGTGAGGGGTGAAGAAGATCACCATCATGGCCAGATCCAAAGAGCTCTCTGAGGCCTTCGGAAAGAAGGTTGGAGATGCGGATGAGTCTGGGAAGGGGTTTGAAGGATCTCAGAACTGTTAGAAATCAGCCACTGTTCCACTGTCGGCTAAATCATTGGAGATCACGTGGAGAACGTTTACAGCAGCTGCCAGAACATGGCCAGATCAGGCCGGCCTACTAAGTTCAGCCCAAGAGCAGAGCAGACCTCAAGATGAGTAAAGACGCCTCCGATAATCCTGTCACAGTTAAAGTCAAAGAGCAGAAAGTACCATCAGAAAGACACTGAACTAAGGAGGAAGGAGGAAACCCTCCATTCACATCAGGGTGAGATTTAAGGCTCATCTGTCCAGAGTACATCGTTCCAGAAGTCCTGGTCTTTGTCTAGGTCTTCTCTTCTCTAATTTAATTGGAGCTTCTTATAATTTCTGGAGTATTTTACAAGGAGTTTATGTTTAAGTCCAATTGGGCCGAGTGTACGTGTGTGTGTGTGTGTGTGTGTGTGTGTGTGTGTGAGCCTCCTAACATGTTTATGGGTGTATGATTAAGGTGCTCAGAGCAGGCTAATGTGTATGGACAACGGACAGCACGGCAGAAACCCCACCAGTTGCCAGCTGGCAGTGTAGGTGGGAGCCTTTTAAAGAGGTCAGTGTGTGCATGAGTGTGTGTGTGTGTGTGTGTGTGTGTGTGTGTGTGTGTGTGTGTGTGAATGGGGACAGCCCACCGATGAGAAATAGCGCTCCCTTGGTTGTGGCCCTTCAATCAGAGCAGCTCTTTGTAATGTTAATAAGGAAGTAAAACACATCTGTTCAGCATTCCCTCCCACACACATCCTCACACACACACACACACACACACACTTTCATCAGGAGTATTGTCACCTGAATAGCATCCCTGCCAGGTAGCACACAAGAGAAGGCCTCTGTGCTGGCCTTTATGGTCTCTTCCTGTCACCCCTTTGACCTCCAATCCTTGCCCTTTAGCCCATAAATCTCCAGGGGGGTTAAATGACCTGTAGTGCATCAGGGCTCAGTATTAGGGCCCTTTATGATATTAGAAACAGAGGGCCACATGGCAAACGATGACCGTGATCAAGGCTTCAGCTGTGGTTGTAGAATGAACAGGCTGAGCCGGTGAAGACCGGAAGGAGAAATTTAAACGTAGTAAAAAATCTAATTGACGGTAAAAATTAATAAAAATATAAATTAAAAAAATAAAAATGAATAAAATACAGTTAAAATGATACAACAGTATTTGGGTCGTTATACGATGTCAGATTATGATAAGCAACAAGTATCATGCTGTTTTTTAAACTCTCCATATTCATTTGATAACGTATGAGCAATGCGCTCCATGGGAACAGATGCTGAACATCTGGATTCAGGTATTTTGTTTATTAATAGTTGCATTATTAGCACGTTAGCTTTAAACCGGAGCATCTGGAGGAAATCTCTGCCTCGCTGGGGGAGGGAGCGGATTAAGAGCACATCAAAGAGTGAGAAAGTGAGCGCGTGTGTTGCTGTTTACAGAAACACACCTGGGGTAAGGCAAGGTGCTAATTAGCTCAAGTGGATAATTAGAGTGTAGATTACAGTAATCAGAAGGTGCTCGATCGCTTACAGCTAACCTTCAGGAGGGGCGCACAAACACACGTACACACACATACACTTGTAATACTAGCTATATGGAACACTTGACCTGCATTTATTAGTCCCTATTTATCGCAACTATAATATTAAAAGTATAGTAGAGGCATCAGGTCCCCTGACAGATAGTAAAACCGAGAGCACTCGGGATCATATATATATATATATATATATATATACACACACACACAGACAGTCCAAAGAGAGGCCACGAGTGTCTTCTTGGCTCAGACTATTATGAGCCAGGCTTGGAGAAAAGAAGCAGTAAATATTGAGGGGGCCATTGTTCCCTCCACTTCCTCTGCCCGTTTCTCCCGTCCTCACCACCTCCAGGGAGCACGTGAGGGTCGTGTTAGCGGCCCGAGCGGAAGTCGTATTCGTTCCGCCGGCCGTGCCGAAAGCGCTCTGAGCCCCAGGGACCAGGACAGGAAGGGCCTGGGTCGAGTCCCGGGCGGCCGAGGTAAAGCGTTCTTGGCTAATTATCTGTGATTGACACTAGTAAGGGATGTGCTATGAAGCTGGGGGGCCTACGGAAGACGGCGGGATGGGCTCAGGACCGCCACTCTGCACAGAGGGTGAACGAAACCTTCAGCAAAGTCTTTACCTTTGGACACTATACAAATATGTTTGATTATAGTAATGGCTGGCATGGGCTACAGGACAATTGGCCCAATTCTGAGGCAGATGTGCTCCTTCTGATAATCGCGGAAGGTCTACCGAGATCAGGGTGATGATCTTGCCAGTGTGGCCGTCTATAAGCAAGTAAAGCAATGTCTGATGTTCTTATCCAGACATATGTAGTGCTCTGAGCCTGCCCACCATTTGCGTTAGCATATCTTGTGGAGTTCATCAAGGTTCTATTTTAGGGCCTATGAAACTGATGTTGACTATGACAGTAATGCAGTTGCGAGAGTGAAGAACTGAAGCGTGTGCTTATACCCAGGGTCTAAGGAGGTAAACCTACCAAACAGTAGCACAAACCAGCACACCACACCAAGCACAAAGTTAGCTTAGGAAGTTAGCAATCTTTCTCCAGGGTTAATCTCGACTCCAGACTCCAAACTCCAAACGGTCCGAGTCTATCATTTACTTCAGAAACTCATCCAGACCATCAGACTTTAAGAAACCGTGACAGTCGGTGTAGGTGCTGTAGAACATGGTCTTCTCGCGTTTCACACGACTAATGTTCTTTTTACTGTCCCCATACACTCAATATAACCACTGCAGCCTCCACTGCGCACATTAACGTCTGTCGACGCCAGCGCAGCAACTGATGCTGCAGTTGTTGGGCAATACAGCTTTTTCTTTTGTGCTTTTGGAGGAAAAATCCTTCAAATGGGCAGGAAAATAACACCAGGGCTGAGCGCTGGTCACCTCGCGAGCCAGCGGAGCCCTGACCTTCTCCCAGAATGCCGCGGAAAACCAGACCTAGGCCCGGGCCAAAAAATATATGTTTTCTTAAAACACAAAAGCCTGTGAAACTGTCTGTTTTTGGGGAGTTCTGACTTGGACTAAGGTGCCAAGACAAACCTCCAAAGTCTCAAAACCTGCTATTTAAACAAGGGTGAAGGGCCCGTGGTTCACATCCTCCCACAGGTGGCTTTTTTTTTTTTAGCTGCAGGATTGTTAACCCTATACTGCCTTGTTTCCAAGCTGACACAAGTTGAGTCGTCTTGTGGTGCACATCTGAGCTGAACACCACCATGACTTTCCTGTGTATTGTTGATGAGAGCTAGCGGCGGTATAAAAAAAGACTACGCTACAAGCTAAGTGTTTTGTATTTTTGTTTTTTTTTTTCTTCTTCTCTCTTTTGCACTTCGCGTGCTCTCTTATCAGGCCAGGAGAGGAATAAGGTGTGACGGGGCAAGAGCGACAAGTTCCCCTTTCAGAGGTGTGATCACTGGGGCCCTGCCATGCTGCTACAGGAACACTTACAGGAGGAACTTAATCAGGCTTTAACACCTTGAGATAGGCGCTTCGCAGACGTTAACTGAAACACCAACTGCATCATCGCGCACCACTTTTGCATGTGCCATGCTCCAGCTAATGTGAAAAATGTGCTGAAAAAAATAAATAAAGGTATTGACCAGCTCTGTGGTAGCCTGGGAGCCAGAGATGAGTACTTTGTGCAGCCTGGAAGAGTTAATGTAGCTACCATCAAAAATATATATATAAAAAAAATGGTATTTTTATAAAACCCATGCAGCAAACACACCCACGCACACACCGCCTGTTCAGATTTCGCTCTGTTTATCAAACATTTCGCCGTTACCATGGAACACATTGAGAAAGAAGTTAGCATCTGACCAAGAAGTCATGTCACTTGATTCTGAACTTCCCTCACGCTGCAGCAAGGCGAATAGAAGTGAAAGAGAAGTTAACGGGGTTATCCAGGGTCTACTCGCATTGTTTTTTATCATTAGCATTATTGCTTTGATACCATTACTCCACTTTAGGCCTCATGTGTAAACATGATTGCACGCCTATTGCGCGAACATACCGACTCCTGAAGGCAGAATCTTCGAGAATCAAGGGGGAAAAAGTGGAGACTAATTTGTTGCTTTATTAAAAAAAAAAAGAAAGAAAGCCACCGCAGAGTTAGCCCAGAGTTTCGTCAGGTTGCTTTAGGTGAGTGTGGCAGTTGTGTGAAGAAGGCGAATCATCTAATCAGGCCTCTAAAGTTCTGAAGTTTGGAGAAGAGAGAGCGGTTTTGCCTCAAGAGAGAGGAAAAACAAAGGCCCATAGCTGTTTGTCTCTGATAAGGCTCTTGAGTGCACTGGTGTGGAGTACTGGTACGAGTCTATGGGCTGGTGTGTCCCTTGTTTTCTCCTTTTCTGTTACTAAAAACCAAGGGATGGGCGATGATATCGGACTGGTCAGATAATCGGTCGAAAAGACGTCTAGATTTGGTGCTGGGCTGCTGCAGGAACGTCATTTTAGACATTTTACTGCATCTGTACACCTGTAAAATAAAGCAATAAGCCACTCAAACCTGTGCATTACTGTGGTTTTATCAGATGGGACAGTGTTCTTGGCAGGACAACAGCTGGATTGCCTAAAACGTCCTTCCCCATTTAAAAAACTGCAGAAATGCACAGTTCTGAGTGGCATATTATCATAAAATCTGATTAAAATACACCAATGTTCAATTCATAAATGTCTTAATTCACCAAAAAGAACATTTATACTACACTATTCTTCCGCCAAATGATGTAGTCCGTTAACCGTGAGCAGTATTGGTCAGGAGGGCGAATGTTTAGCTAGCTATAATACTGTAGCGTAGTAGCGAGTAGCGTTAGCTTAACTGAGCGATCTTGAGTTAAATGGCCACAAAAATATGTAAGACTTCAGTTGTCAACTAATAAAAATGACATATGTGAATAATATCCGCAATGACCGGCCCTCCACCAGTCAGCGTAACCTCTGCTAGCTAACGTTAAGCAGGCTAACAGCAAAAAACCGACAGTATTTACCTCAGAGGGGACTGGACTATCCCTTGCTAGTGTGAGTAGACTAGAGTCCAAGTGTCTCAAGGGATGGTGGGCCAAGCCACACTAGCCATACTAGCCATACTTGAAGCTCAGAGGGTTCTGCTGGTGTGGTTCGGGTCTTGACCATTGCCATCAGGTAGTGAGGATCTGGTGGTTTTTGGCTTTGTAGGCCAGCAACAGGGTTTGGGATTTAGCGGGCAGCTTCAGGAGGCCGGTAAAGAGAACACAGTGGAGGAATTACATGGCTGACAGTCTTCCTAAGTGGTGTGGTGTGGTGTAGTGACTTCCCTGGGACAGACTGAGGTTTGATTCCCCAGTTCTGTAGTCAAGCACACCATGCTACACTAATGAGGGTCCAAGGGCAAGACTCCTAACCCTACATTCGCCTACCTGCTGAATGTAAGAGCTCTGGTTCAGAGCATCCGACAAATGCTACAGGTGTGAATGCATGCAACTGAAAAAAGGCCTACAGTGCCACCCTGTTGAGTCTGATTGTGGACGACCACCTCCTTCGTCCGCAGCAGCAGCAGCAGCAGCAGCAGCAAGCTGAACTCCAGGTTTAATTGCATATGTATATACGGTGCGCTGGTGTAAATGTTGGCAATGGTAAAGCTATTTCAGCCCGAGCCGCCTGCTCGCTTCTCGGGGGGACGCGAGGCCTACTTCCAAAAAGCCTGAATTATTTATTGACCTAGGTGGGAGTGCTCTCTGAACATTTTTCGACCCCCTTTTCCTTGACAAAAGGAAGTAACATGTTTAATTTCTAATATTTCAGATCAAACCGCAACACACACACACACGCACACACACACATGCACCAGCCTCGCCATCTCTGAGCATGATTTAGTTATGACTCCCTACACAAAAACGCGCAATGGACGCTGTCTTAAACACACACACATGCACACACACATACGCATGCAAGCTCCGTCTTTTCCAGC
This sequence comes from Salminus brasiliensis, assembly GCF_030463535.1. Taxonomy (NCBI): domain Eukaryota; kingdom Metazoa; phylum Chordata; class Actinopteri; order Characiformes; family Bryconidae; genus Salminus; species Salminus brasiliensis. Next base: position 39,064,807 of record NC_132885.1, on the reverse strand, counting down.
GTGATCTTTGCCAGGTAGCGGAATGTAGCTCTAGGCCCTCTGGCCCACACATCTCTTCTGTGCTGTACGGCAGATGTTGCCGGTTGACCTCTGACCCTTACGAGGCTGACTGCGGGGTAGCCTTTTGTTTCGCGCCTCGCTACAATGCGAGTCGACCCTCGCTGTACGGATCACAGTCTAGCCCCATTAGCGCATGTCAGTCTTGGGATTACAACTTTTTCCCCCCTGGTTTTTTTCATCCCTAGCAAAATATTTAATGGGTTGTATGTGCTTATGTGTTTATGCGTGTTGGCACGAAAGCATGCCCCGATTGCAGATTCACCGTATGAACCCGTGTGTGTGTGTGTGTGTTTTTTTTTATTCTCCTCAGGTCTCTGGCTTGTGTGTCAGTGCCCTTAAGAAATTATAGACAGGAAAGAGAATTACAGCAAAAAGCTAGGCTAATGTTTTGGGTCTTGAAACCCTGAATAATCAATGTCTCGGTGTCTACATTTGTATATGCAACCTATATATGTATTTTACATACTGTGCATATTTTCTTTAAATATTTAGGCCACATTTATATAGAGAGAGATATAGACACTATTAAAGACTTTTAAAGTGCAGTGCAATGCTGCCTGCTAAATCCATTTATGCTGGCGCTACATTGAATAACGCATAATAGCATATATGTTATTGATGTCGAAACAAAGCCCTGTATTTCCAATCATATTTTTTATTTATACATTTTTTTTGTAATGCCAACTGCCCTTTACATCACATGAAAATGCCATGCGTTATCAATGGACCAATAGGAATGGTCCAAAATGTCATAGGCTGTGGCTGTAATGGCTCCCTATGTACGTTATAAGGCACCAACAAGCAGGCTGGTCAGTGTTGTTTAAGAACTGACGACATCCACTGTACGTTTGCTTGCATTTCCATAGTTATTACAATTTTCTATTGCCCACCCCTAGTTATGAGGATACGAGTAACTGGTACTGACCCATGATGATAATGATGATGATGAGGAAGTGTCTGAATTCACTTGTGGTTTTGGTGTATATATACTGTACTGTACTGTACTGCACGGTATACCGGAATTGATGACCTACAGTTTTATCAGTATGCCTATAGTGACTTTAGACCGTGCCACCGAACCTTAGAAGCGTCCTCCCCTGTATATTATATGTATTATAAGTATTACAGGCTTCTCTGTAATGAATTTGAAGACATCACATGTCAAATTGATCCGAATATGCATGAAAATAAACTGGAATAGCACTAAAGACATTTCAATACTAATGGAAAATTACAAAAAAGGGCGGATTAACCATAAGTTTATCCATAAATATGAGAATTCAAATATTTAAAGCCCTGTTTAACCAAAATTAATTCCATGATTATTATTAGAAGTACTAGTTGTATTTATCACATATTTTAATCCCTTAAAATCTCTATCAGTATCAGCCACAACTTTCTCAGATCAGCCAGGTCCAAGTATGTGGATGCCGCATGCTGTAATGTTGTAAATATTCCTGCAATGCCATTCATACGAAATCACTCTAAAAGAATTCATGAAGAGGATTCTCTGGTTCTGCTTCATATTCACACAGGTTCCTCTCTCCTTGCGGACAAAGATCCACTTTTAGCAGTTGCTGCGTGTGACGAGACACTGGTGTACTGGTCCACCTATTTGTACACTTCCTGCGCCACTCTTTTTTGCAGTAGTGAAACTGCCTAAGTCAGCGGCCCAAAGCCAATTGGTCACCCCTCGTCAGACCAGGTTCATCAACCGCCAGCGACAACGAGGCGTTGTCTCTGAACATTGGAGTTTGACCGCCATTGACCGCTAGTTAGACCCCCCCCACACAAGAAGATAAATGGGTCAAGCCCTTCAGGCCAGTTCAGCGATAATAAATGAGTTAAAGTGTCCGCTGTGTGAGAACTAGTGTGTACACTGCAACACTGAGCGGTCGCTGAGGCCTGTGATGAAAAGGTGCAAAATTTAGGAAAAAGCTAAAGCTACCGACAGAAGTTACAATGTTTTATCGGACTGAAGGAACAAAAGAAAAAAAAAACGCCCACCACAAAAGTCTCAGTGGTCATGAAAAAGCCTCAGCGAGAGCCTGATGATGATGTTTTCTCAAGATAAAGGGAACTGGCAATGTAGATAACCACGCTGATAAGAGGTTTGTTTTGACCAGTGAACCATAGAGTGTGATATGGGTCTCTTCTCGCCTGTCCTTGAGGCTGACAGTTTAGAAGCAAGGTAACAGTTAAAGCAATGAGCCTCAGTGTTCATCTCATACCTTTCGAAAAAGCCGTTCCCTCTGTCTCCTTTGGTAGCCCTACATAAATCCCTGAGCGAATACCACCATTACGTGGACATCCATTTGTTTTATATGGACTAATCCCGATGGTGACAGCTCATGGGTTTGCCTTAAACCGCCTCTACAGCCTTGCATGATGATACAAAGTTCCACACAGTGGACGAGGGATTAGTGTAACCCTGACAGCCCCTGCATGGTGACCCGGGCCTACTATTAAGAGGTAGGCAACCGAGGCAAAAAAAGGTACCACAGTCTGTCAGTGCGAATCAATTTACACATCACAGGGCGGCGAACCACGCTCCCCCAGCGCTCCCCCAGCCCTCCCCCAGCGCTCCCCGGTGCTACCTTCGGAGTGACAGATGTATGTCTCTTACATGTGACCTGAGAAAACGACCCTTGAAAACCACCTGCCCTCGGGGCACGGTGTGGGTAATTTGTCCCCTCCATCCAATTCTCCACCGTGGATGGCAACGGTTGTCTGAAGTAAGCGGAACTGACAGGCGTTCGCTCCCCAGGGCAAAACTTTCCAGTCAAGTGAAGCTGCATGCTGGAGGTAGAGGGGGAAAAAAAAAATCAAATAAATGACTCCTGAGTAGTCATTTGGTCTTCATTACCCCTCCCTTATGGAAGCGGAAAAAAAGGAAAACATGGCCTTGCTTGTTCTCTTTCGCTTTCCTGCCTCTGAGTCGTCCACTCCACACTCACAGGCGTTTAATAGGCCTCTTAAAGTCTGCTGCTCTATTGGCGAGTCATATTATGCAAGAGGCATGACAATTGTTAGGCTTGCACCGCTCGCCGCCTCCCTGGAGAGATTCGCTCAGAGATAAAGCTCATAGAGCTATGCGGTGACATAATCAACAGTTTTAATTATGGAGATGACTGGTTGTTCTAAAACCGAATACTTTCTTTGGACACTTTTTTTGGTATGAAAATGGGCGTGGCCTAAGCTAGAAATGAGAGTGAGGTGCTATTTGTTGCCAGACACGGACTACAGAGCACTGACATAAATAACAAGCACTGAGCATGTCATTTTTCGAGAGTCGAGAGTCACCAGCCTGGGTTATGGACAGGTCAGGTTACTGGCCGAAAGACTACGGTACTCAGTACTGCAGTACTGAAGTGATTCGATCTGTACTATTAAACCACTGACTCTCAACCCCCAGCAGTAGTCCCACATACAATAGAGGGTATGCAGGTGACACCACATGTGACACCGCAAGTCACTGCGGCCACCTGCAGGCATCTGAAAACGGGTGGGTTGTGAGTTTAGCGACATACTAAGTTAGATTAAAAGGGAAAGCTAGCAAACCTGGATGAACCTGTCTACTAAATGTGCCTGGAACCAGTCGAAAACACCCCTAAGATCATTCCCTGGACTTTTGACATTTTTCCTTAATAAAAAAATTAAAATCAAGCCATGTTTTGACACCCAATGCGACTGAGGGGGCGTGTCCCAGTGGGAATGTGACATCAGTGCCCATCATGTACCCTTAGTGGTAGCCCTGTTATAGAAGCACAAGAAGAAAACGTTCCTTCAGTCTTAGCAGTCAAATATTGGTCAAGTGATGAGGAATTGGACTTGGGTAATCAGTCCCATGACAGCCCTTCAATCCTAAAACCCTGCATTAAGCGAAAGGAGGCTATGACTGAGGGTCTGGAGAGTGCGGCAAGAAGGTTAGACATGTTGGTCTCTCAGGTCTCCTCCTGACAGCTGGGAGTTCCTGACTAATCACATTACAGTTGCTTTCAAAACCTTCAAAACCACGCTAAGCTCAGTTAGTGCTTTTTCAGAGGAAACTGTCTCCGAGAAAATGAATGATGGGACGATACAGCTACTACGTCCAATCAGAAGAGCGCACGAAGAAAAATCAACAAGGAACCCTGTTTTTGTTTCCACCGGACCCCAACAAGAGATTGACCTCGGTTGAACGTAGCTGCCAGAAACTGACGACTAGTTACCAACCCCCCGTCCCCCCCACCCTCCCACCAACTCCCTTCCAAGCTTAGCAAGCAGCAGCTGGATGCAGCTAACAAAAATGTGCATGACTTCGTCACTGGTGAGGAATGTGACAGCTCATGCTCGTAGCATTTTCCGCAAGCTCTATCGTTTGACTCAACAAATCGCCATAAACTTTTCCTGTCAGCGAGGTGCGCTCTGGAGTGCAGCGGGTCCCCGCGGGGGGAAGAGCCATTCTTGCGAGTTTTTCACACTCGTATTTTATTTCCTTATAGTGTTTGGACTCGGGCCTACAACATCCAGGTGGAGATGATTTCAAGGGCGAACGCCAGAAATCTGCTATTGCAGCCAGGGATGGACAAGGGTAACTAAGCAAGTTCACCTCCTGGCTCCAAGCTTCCATTTTGCCTCCAACTTTGTAAACATTTCTTTTATTTTTTCTACGTTTGGATCCTGTGGTGCATTCCTCCTCTCCATTCAGACAAGAGCAGGAGACTCATGAGGTTCTCATGAAAACAGTCCACCAACACAAATGTAACATACAGTAGTGGCTGCTTGCTTAACCATTAACCAAGCTAATCAACCACGATAGCACCAGGGATGGCATAAACAGCAGCATCAGCCAAACTCTGCAACTCCGTTTGTGAGTTTAGCGACATGCTAAGTTAGATTAAAAGGGAAAGCTAGCAAACCTGGATGAACCTGTCTACTAAATGTGCCTGGAACCAGTCGAAAACACTCCTAAGATCAGTCCCTGGACTTTTGACGTTTTTCCTTAATAAAAATGAAAAAATCAAGCCATGTTTTGACACCCAATCTGACTAAAGGGGGCGTGTCCCAGTGGGAATGTGACATCAGTGCCCATCATGTACCCTTAGTGGTAGCCCTGTTACAGAAGCACAAGAAGACAACGTTCCTTTAGCCTTTGCAGTCAAATATTGGTCGACTGGTGAGGAATTGGACTTGGGTAATGTAACAAATGTAACATACAGTAGTGGCTGCTTGCTTAACCATTAACCAAGCTATACAACCACGATAGCACCAGCGATGGCATAAACAGCAGCATCAGCCATTATGATAAATGCTGCTGAAACTCTGCAACTCCGTTTGTCACTTCCTGTTTGTCATACGACTGGTGCAACAGAGAAGTCGATTTTAATGGGGACTCTTGAAGTAGCTCGAAATTGTCAGGCGTCCTCAGCGATACCGCATATCAAATATGTGGTGGCAAATATGTACATGCAAAATGTACATATTTGCATATGGCAGAGGTTCATCTTTCATCCTTCCTCTAATCTTGTAAGAAGGAGAAGTCCCATCACAACCTGCAGCATTATCTAATGGGAAGAGCTCATGGAAGAAATGTACAGCTATATTTATAAACGTTTACCAGAAGTGGAACAAGTTGGCTAAATCGTTCATTTTGAAGAGGAAGAGGGATCCAAGGAAGGATCTAAAATGGAGAACCAGCCAAAGAAATGCTGACTCATGGTGGTTATTCACATTTTCAAGAGTGCAGCACTTTCACACTGAGAACAAAAGTGCAAAATGACATATCGTTCCCCGGCGGTGGCTATCTACCTGGCTATTAGCAGGGCCTTTGAATTGCCTGGTGGAAGAGAGTCCAGCCAGGAGAAGGAAAGGAGGGCTGGTCGGGGCTTCCTTTAACACAGCAGGGTCTAGTAATAAACGCTCGGCCTTTTGTTCCCTGCACAGTTGGCAGGAGGCAGGCCAACAATACAGCAGCTTATAATGCCTCTCCCAAGGGATGCTAGAGACTAGCACGATGATCTTGCATTCACCGTGGGCAGAAAAAAAAGGGGGTCATGAACTACTTTTTAACATCGCCTCCAATGCGACTGTTTCTCTCTCGCCCTCGGACGGAGTGCCTCCTCACTCGGAAGTGGGTCAAATGCAGGCAAATGTCTTGTGTGTGCGTGTTCGTGTTCGCTACAGGTGAAGGGTATCGCCGCTTGGGGACTGCATTCTCAAAATGGGCCTTATTTTTAGGCCTGCCTGAGTGACAGCTATCTTGGGACTGCAACAGAGAGAGAGAGAGAGAGGCTGGAAGATCAAAAGGGCCACAGCTGTTTGAACCCCACAACCCGCCTGTCCCACAACCCTGGCGATCACCCGCCGACAAGGCCTTAATTTGCTGATACAATCTAACCATTGACTCCAGCTCCCTGCTGTAGCTGGGGGCTTAAGGGCTGTAGCCGGAGCAGACGGAGCCAAACGTGAGCAAACTTAGACTCCGACTGTAGTCTAGACTTCATGCTAGTCTAGACGGTGACTTTGCTCGATGACTTCAGGATCCGGAGGCACCCGAGTTAGCGCTGGGCTCTCTTTTTGACGAGGCTTAACCTGGCCTTCTTGCGGCCTTGCGTCTTGCTGGTGGGGTCTGGGGGAGTTAAGTGGCTAGACTCAGGTGTTGTTTCAGCTGTAGGAACCCCTCACCACTGCTGCCGCCACCAGTAAAAGAAGTGCGTGGGCAGACTGTGGTTGGAGGCACTAGGAAGTGACCCTTTGATCAGGCCCAGATGTGAGACTCAGGGAGAACTCTGACTGCGACACCTACAGAAGGTGGGACTTGGAAGGTCAACCCCGCATGGGCATGGGCGTGGCCGTTCCTGTATCATGCTGGCTTCCTGATCCCCCACCCTCTCAGCCGTCTTCCCAAAGGCCTGTTGCGCGGGTATAGGGTTAAAGGAGTTCCGACAGAAGCAAATAAGATTATAGTATATATCGCTCCATTAAAAGGAAATTACATCCCTAACCCTCTCTCACCTTTCAAAGATGCCCCGCTTGCTGTCTGCATGACCAGCGAGGTCGGCAGGGAAATAAACACTCTGAAAATGGAAACCGGCTGATCGTCAACCCCCCCGCGTACACACGCCCAGAAAGCCTGCAGACTGGGACCCGCGCCACAGCTGTGCCTTTTAAATCCTCGAAGCCTGAGATGCCGGCATGCCCACTCAAGGTGCACTCTAAAGCAAGCACGTAAGGACCCTTCTCCCGCGCCCTTTCCCTCTTCCCTTCGCTCTCTTTCACCCTCTGTCATTCCTCAGTCCATTCCGCAGACTATGGAGACTGTGGGCTCCAATTAGCAATTAGCTGGCGCTATTGTTGGGAAACAATCCCTCACTTAAATCAGGACTCCTCGAGGCACTAGTGGCCTTTTCGGTCTGGAAAGCACCGTTTGGCTTCGAGTGGCTAAATGGAACAACCAAAACAGGGATCTGTGAGAGGTCTGCATTTTCTTCGGTTAACAAAAACAGGATGTTGCTCCAAATGCTCCTCATGCTGGACGCATTTACCTCACTCGAGTCTGTGAACCTCAGCGCCACCATCATCCTTATCCGAAGGTCACACCTCGCCAGGTTGACCAGCTGATCACATGTTACGGAGCTTCTGTGGCTAAGCTGTGTAACCTCTCTGTTTGTAGGGATGTGCCGTTACCATGTACATGGACAAGCAGCTTCACAAGACAGTCCGATGGAGTTATAACATCAGAACCCCTTTGAATTGAATGAATGTTTAAATGGCCCACATATGAAAGTAGTGCACATAGGCAAAGGTGTACCTAATCACAACCAGTCCCTGAATCCTGGCACAGCCCTGTGTTTATTTTCCTCTCTGCCGCTTGGATTCTGGGTTACACTTTGCCAGTTATTAGCAGCTTCCTGGGAGATTGCTTCTCCCTGGGCCTGTTTTCCAGTCAGTATCCCTCTTCCCAAACCCCCCGCCCCCCTCCCCCCTTTCCAAATCTCACCAGGGGAATTCATTCCCATCCATATATCTGCGGAGATGCATTTCTCAGCCAGGCAAAAAAAAAATATATATATATCCTCGAATTTCGTAGGAAGAATACAGGCCCACCCACACGATGAAGGCTTGGAGCTGTGTTCCACATTAAAAGACAGATTTTGCACAGTTGGGGAAAGGGATTTATCCGTTTCCCCAGGTGCAAAGAGATACTGTTGCCTTGCTCGAAGGGGGCCCGCGAAGAGCATGCGGCTTTTATTAGAGCGGTTAAATATTAATCGCTTTCGCTGGTTGCACGAGATGAGGGCGATTTATTTTCGAGCGGCCCTGTTGCGCTCACCGACGACACATGCTTCCACCTGTCAGACTAAAACTCTCCACCTGGAGACTGAAGCCCAAGCCAGCATTCGGCCAGGCCTGCGAGCTCCGCAGGTTAAGCTCGGAAGGTCGTTTCAACTCTGGCATAAAAACACTGAAGACATCCGAAACACAGAAGTGCACTAAGTATAGCGAGTCGACACTCTACTGTCACTTTGGCATGTGACAAGCACTGTGGACTGGTAGGTGTGAGGTGGCTAATAATAGCCCTCACAGCAACTGAAGTGTATAGAGTACTAATCTGTACTTATGGGGGAAGAAGAAGTGTCTTCGTTTGAAGGACGAAAGGCTAATAATAATAATAAAAATCATAAAGGGTTCCTAATTAGGGTTCCTAATTAACTTACAAGACAAACATGACAAATATGAGCACTAGGCAGTAGTGCAGAGTGTGCACTGTGAATCGGCCTGTATTCTCACAAGGCGTTAGGAGGTCCCCAGTGGGAATTTCCAAAAAGCTCCAAAAGCTCATTAATTAAAAACACTTCAGGGAAAAAATATACAAGTATACAAGTCTTGTTCTTACCTGCTTGGTTGGAAGGTTGGAGGTGGCAGCCATCAGCACCAAGAAAGAAAGAGAGAAGAAGAACAGAATAAGAGATAATTAGTCAGTGTTGATTATGCAAACAGACCTGCAGAATGGAACGTCTCATAGAGCCAAAGTCAATTTATTTTTAAGCACATACTGAAATTAATTTGCTGGTGTGGTAAATATTTGTAGAATTTATTTAACAGTGGAAAATGGACTAATTGTAGAACACTGTATATATACTGTCACTGCCAAATGGATTTTTTTTACATGTTTTTTAAATATGACTATATAAAAAAATAATAATAATAATAATATATATATATATATATATATATATATATATATATATGGTCATATTTAAAAAAAAACATGCCAAAAAAAAGCCATTTGGCAGTTGCTCGTTACATCGTCACAAACTTTCATGATGACCAATAGAAATGTTCCAAAATGACTTGGAATAAAATCTTTTTACATTGATTTCCATTTAAAAATGAAGAAGGTTTTATAAGAGCAACGATATTGTCTCTGTCCAATCAAAACCATGCATCTCCAAAATGGTGACTTTGCAGAAGGAGACAAAAACTTTCGTAGCTTTGAATGGAAGTCAATGGAAAATAAGAGTTTATTCCAAGTAATTTAGAGCATTTCGATTGGTCCAGAATTCAGAATTATTTACAGAGTGTACAGAACAGCTGCAGAGTTCAAACCATGGGGAAATATATATATATATATATATATATATATATATATATATATATATATATATATATATATATATATATATAGATAGATAGATAGATACAAACATATATCATAAGTGATTGTATTTGTACACACACAAAAATGTCCACTATGTAAAAATGTGTTTGTGTGCGTGTGTGTTTGTGTGTGTGTGTGTGTGTGTTTGTGCTCGTGTACAGGAGGGCAAGGGGTTGAAAAATAATTACTTTTCCTTCAATTGATTTGAATAGTAACTGTAGACACTGCCAGGTCTTAATGAATTACCTTCTGGTCTAGTGCACGTACATACAGCTAACATGTTAATTACTGTCTGGTATTGCTTAAATCAATTTGCATTTAACCTAGATTTCCCCTCCGCAAGGATTACATTTGTTTAGCCAACGTTGGTCAATATGTGGCAACATGAGCTGGACCGGCAAAGCTACCACCATTACTACTACTGCTGCTGCTGCTGCTGCTGCGCCCACATTTTAAACATATAGCATGCCGCTCAAGTGCTAAGGCTGCCAAAATACACTTATATAACAATGAGTCTCAATATGTCACGGCCATTGTCTGAAGCAGCTACGTGCGAAAATCTCACTGATAACAGCTGAAGAAAAGTTGAATAACTGCTAAATGTAATCAGGCTGGATAATAGCATTCACTTGGGACGCTGACCGCAGTATAGAATCATCAGTCGCCTCCTTCCCCTGCTTCATTATATATATTAAACCAGGCATATCCCTCCACTCCAAATTCTCTTTCACTCCTCTGTCTGAGACGTGCAAACAAAAGGCCCTCTTAGACAAGAGGTATGACCCCCAGCCGGCCTACTGGGTCACCTATTTCTGCCAGGCCGTCTTCTTTCCCACGCTAACCTTGTGCACTCATTAGTGCTCCCGAGTGTCTGCCAGGGGCATTACTTTCAGGTGAACTGCTCAGACGTGGTGCCCTGGAGGAGTTTGGGGGGCGACTTCCCAATCGCGTGCCACCCCTATCTGACCATTCTGCTACTTGTTTGTTGACTTGCTGAGCCTGCTGTCACCGTGCCCGAACAGAGCGGGTCTTCCGTGTGAATCAGCGATGGCTCCCATAAACAAGGACCCACCCATCAACACACACATACACACACACACACACACACACACACACACTGCATCATGCTTTGTCTAATCTGGCTGGTTCGAATCCTAAAATCTGGAACAAGTCACGGCCGATCTGATCCCGCTCCCCAGTTTGATTAGTTGGACTTTTGAGAACTTTTCTAAAAAGCTGGTGGCTGAGCTCAAATCAATGCAGCAGGAAGTTCCCCTGTGCGCAGTAATGGCTCGTGTCAGCGAGTGCCTATTTTAGGCCTCGCTCGCTCTCTCTCTCTCGCTCTCTCTCTCTGGGCCGCCTGCAGTTGAGCCTGCTCCTCCTCCTCCTCCTCCTGCTTCTCCTGCTCCTCCTGCTCCCGGAGTGTTTCGGAGAGGACGTCAGCGGACCTTTTCATCCTTCGCAGTAAGGTGCAGTTATCACATAACCTCTGGAAAAGGGTGGGCACCAGAGGCCTGGCCTCTAATTAAAAGGAACAGGCTGTAAGCAAACTCATCCTTAATTGTTTACAGATGGCTACGCGCCGAGAGGTGTTGTCTCGCTTTGGATCTACGGGGCTCCAGAACTGGGAGGAGTCCCATTTGCCTCGGTGTGCCTCCGAAGCGGCGGAACTGTACTCAGAAATCACGTCAAACTCCCATTCGTCTCGATGTTGTTATTTTTTTATTTATATGTTGTAGTTTTCAGGACCCGTGTTCTATGTCACACTAAGGAGCCCTTGTCAAAACCGTTCTCCCTGGAGTCATGGGAAATAAGTTTGAGACGTACTTGTTTGGAACTGTTTACGTGACGCCAACATGCTGTTGACAGTGCGCTTAGCCGTTGACTGAAAGAGAAGAAACGGCACTGAGAAAAGGGGCAGGAGCAGCAGCAACAAGCGAATGGGAATAAATAGCTTGTGAGGACAAACTTACAGATAACATTCATGGTCAGCGGAGAGGTTGCTGGAACTTTTCAGGCCGACAGCTTTTGTTGGCACGCTTAGCGTAAACTACTCTTCCTTGAATTAGTTGCAATGAGAGATCATTGGTCTGTTCCCTCACAATCACGCTAAGCCGCCCTTACATGACATGAGGAGGAAATCTCGAAAAAAAAGGGAGCCAGAGAGAGTGAGCGAGCCGGAGCTGGGAGCGCCACGGGTGCAGCAAAAATGCTGGGGCGCGTATATATTTCAGGGAGGGCACGGGGGAAATTGGAAAAAGGGAAAATGGCAGCGCCTTTCTGTGGTTTCCCAGCTCTGTTAGGCCTCCGGAGACGGCGGCGGCAGCAGCAGCAGCAGCAGCAGCCCGTTTTGAAGATTAACCAGCTAGGTCAGATGAATCGTTCGATTTTAAGGTCCACCTTTAATGCAGGAGGAATTTCCGAGGCTAGGCAATGGCAGGGCGAAGGGAAGGCCCTAAGTATGTAGCACTACATAATAACTTTAGGTAATCTCCGCCATCAATCTTGCACGGCTCAGTGCTACAAGTGATATACCACTGCATGTATTCCCAGCATAATAGCTGAATGCATTGCAGCCGCCTCCTCTCCTCCCGTGGCTCCTTGTATCAATAGACTGCCCGTGACCTTTGCTGCATCTGCTCCATTTGTGAGCGACACCAAAGATGTGTGGGTGTTGGGAGGGGGCTGCGGTGTCAGAAAAGACAGGGCTAAAAAATCCCTAGTCCTATCGTCCTGGCGTGAGGTAATAAAGTTAGCACGAATTTTAGACCTGGTCTCCTTTGTAGTGACTTCAGCTTCTCCCTCAGGCGGACGAGTCGATCACTGGTCTGGGATAATCCCGTTACCTGTGAAATGCATGCATGCATGCCAGCTCCATTTTGCAAGGCACTTGTGAAATAGAGGCTTAAGTCAGGCAAAAACAAACTAAGTGACAAATGTGGCCACGGCAGATCATTCTCCAGCTTGCTGCTGCTGCTGTTTACAACGGTATCATCTAATGGGCTTAGGTGTCCGCAACTGTCAGGGCGCTAGGAATCACAGCACACCTTATTTTTCGCACCCTGGCTATTGCGGGGCCGTTCGGGTCGCGCTACGTTGGCGAGGAACAATCCGTCTCGCGGGAGCCCACGACATTCTGAAGCACCTTGTCAGATGCCGCCTGACCCGGCACCCCCTGGGGGAGGGAATAAAAAAGAACGAAACAATGACGGAAAGGGTTGTGTGCAGCCAAGAGGAGAAATGAGGGGAGGGTGGAGGGCTGGGTTTGGGGGGGGTGACAGTGGCAGAGAAAGAGAATGGGAACGCTTCGACGCTAAGCCCACCGTTCCACCATTTCCTCCCCCTCCGCACATACACACACACCCAGGCCATTGTACACCCAGGGGGCTTTGCAGATAAATGGCCGCATGTTAACCACATTTGACGTGCTGCACAAAAGGGGACACCGCGGGTCCCATGACGCAACCTGCAACAACTAAACCACCCCCCCCCCCACCACCACCACCCCCCAACTTCCCCCCTCTTGCTCTACCCATCCTGAACGAGAGGAAAAAAAAAAAAAGACATGAGGTGCACTGATTGGGCAAAGCTAGGATGTCAAGTGCAAAGTGAGGCACAAAAATTTGTCACTAGGCTGTATAAGCATTAGCTTTATGCCTGGCTGAGCTTTCTGACCTAATGCCTGGTAAAAACACTGACAGGCCCCTAAAAAACCTGCAAAAGTGATTCTAGGACCTGTGCGGCTTTATGGAGGACCATTGCTTCTACTTGTAGTTTCTTAGTGAAAAAGGAAAACAACAACAAATAAGCAGAAAATAAACTTTTAAAAAGTCTAACTTCCATTTCTAAATGCTGACACCGGCAATCTGGACCCCCGTCAACTCTCTAGGTGTCTCTATATGAGTGCCTGAACGGTTAGCACGTCTCTTTGCGTAGTGCAGGAAGCGCACTCGTGACAACCGGCCCTCAGTCGCACCATGACGACGCCGAAAACGTTACTCTCAGCCATAGACCCCTCTTCCTTTGGAACCCATTCAGGTACAAAAAGTGACCTCTGAGCACCAGAGCATGGGAGCCAGGCACCACCCTCTCCCCTGCACCCACTCGCCCAGCCGTGGAGCCAGGAGAAGAAAAAAAACAAAAAAAAAAACAACGAAAAAAAAAAACCAGGGGGACTCGCTTTGCAGCGCCAGCACTAACCTTTTCAGCCCCGTCACGTCTTTGATGCCTGACGGCCCGCACAAAAGCACCTGCTCCATCCCTGGAGAGCTCCTCTGGTCCCCCCCGCTCCAACCCCTGCTGACCTCACTGGCATTCCATGCCTTTGGGGGGCCCTTCCCATGGCTACCTCGCTCCCTCAGCTGCCCCTGAAGCCTCCCACGGCTCAACCCCCCACACCAGCGCCCCGCTTGCCCCTTAATCCCACAGTAAACACGGCGGCAGACCCGGCCGGCCGACGCAAGGATGCACGAGACTTCTCAGCGAGCCCCGGGGAAAGGTGCTCCACTGATAGGACCACGATGCGTGGGAACAAGGGGGAGAATGGTTTGGGGGGAGCAGGGAGAAGAACACCTCATTGAGATGCAAGGGGGTCGCTGGCGGAGTGAAAACCTCATAAGCTGACAAAGGCTTCCACAGGTTGATGTGGTGGATATTGGTGGATAGGGGCAAAGTCTGGGGTGGATCAACCGGTGGGCAGTTCAGTGGACTACGAAAGTGGCCTGGCAGCTAATGACGGCACTGCGCGAACTGACATTTAGCCCAGTGATGCATTAATAACTCGATGGGTAAATGTGTTTGTATGAGTAAGCAAGATACTTCAGTGCAGAAATCAGTCATCTACAGTGCCCATGCTCGTGTGTGTGTGTGTGTGTGTGTGTTGCTGGCCAAAACTGCACTATCATTCTGCTGAATGTGAATTGTATTCATGTTTCTCTGTGTGTGTGTGTGTGTGTGTGTGTGTGAGGGAGAGAGAGAGAGAGAGAGGGAAAGAGAGATGCAGGCAAGTGGGTGGACAGTTGTGTTCTTTTCAGATAAAGTTACAATTAGAGACGGGGTTCCCTCTCTCCTTTTCACCACTACTAGCATAATATGACAAGAGGCATCTCCATTACAACACAACACGTCCATTCAGGCTGAAGACCAAAAAAGTGATTAGTGCTTAATGCCCCCTGTGAGACGCAGAGATTAAAACTGAATGATACCCCTTGAATGCACATGCACCTGCACGTAATATAGAGACAACCCCTCAAATCCCAACACAGCCAGGCATAGATCCCTATTGTTATTTATTAGCAAGTCAATATGTAGCTTTGTGGGATCCGACCTGTACGCATGTAACATTACAAGCATCCAGAGTCCATAAGCAAGGCTTGCTATTAATTGTGCCCATCACGTCAGCTCGGCGTAAGACACCTTCAGCCCTTCCTCGTCTCTAACGTTCACTCCACCCTCCTCCTCATCTCCTCCCCTCACCACTCAGTCTTCCCAGTCACCACTGGAAGATAGTACTAATTGCAGACATGCCAGGCTAGGACCATAATAAGACTAGGGTGTGTGTGTGTGTGTGTGTGTAAGGAGGGGGGGGTGTTGGTTGGTTGGTTGGTTGGATGGGTGGGGGACACATTAAGTGTGGCTTGCTCATTTGCTGGGATGGCTGAGGAAGGTGCCACACATGAATATTTCATTAGGTTTAATTGCTGAGGAACACTTTCTTTATGGCAGTCTCGCCAAAGAGGCCGCCAGCGGTAATAACGAGGCCTGGCCCATTGTAAAACTTGAAAAGCTGATGGCATTAAGACCTGTGATTTTGCCAGCCTGAAAAGGTAGTTTCAGATGTGCCATCTGGATCCATGGCACACATGGCTGTTGGGCCACGCTGCTTGCATACCAGTTGGAACGCAATTAAGCCCTTACGTGATTTTCTTGGGGCGGAGGGTTGCCCTCAGGGATTCGAGCTGCTCCTGGACGTCGTGGAAATAAGATTACACCTCAGCGAGGCCCCTTTCTTCCATTATGTGCGTCCATTGACTTCCTCGGTTCATTATATTATATTAACAGCCTGATCGGTACTACCAGGGCCTTGGTAGTGGATCCACTGCGCCAGGCAATCCACTGTGCCATGCCAGACAAACCCGGCTCCCACCTAACCTTCCTTGACGTTGTTTTCATACACCTTCCAGACGACCACATCAAAGCTCTCAAAGGTCTCAGATGCAGCTCAGGTTCATGGCAGCAGTGAACGTGAGGCTTCGCACAAGCTTCGAGAAACGACAGCCCACACTTTTTCCTCTTGTGAGGAGCTACCAGGGACTGCTTTGACGTGGCCGTCAGATCCAATCCTCCTGAGTGGTAACGCTTACTCTAAGGAAGGGGATCATTTAGCTCAGGAATGTAAAGCACAGGACATCCTCCCTGATAAGGAGCAGGCATGCTTTGCCTGGGGTTGTGGGCCAGGAGTTATCGACTCGGAAGGCAGCGAGTCAGCACTACGCTCAGGCCCTGGCTTCCTTGAGCAGAGAGCCTCCTCATTACTTTAATTGCTAGACCTGCAGCCAGAAAAAAAAGTGCCCTGTAATCTCTGGAACCAAGAGCCCCGCTGGTGGGCTGTCGGGCGAACTGTCGAGACCAAAGCAGCGATGATGGAATGGAAGAAGAAGCCGAAACCGGAGCTTGCCACCAAATCAAGGATGCTTGTAGGGAGAGGGAGGCATTTTTTCTTCCACGGCAGGAGACACAGACAGTCTGTCTGTCTGCCATGCGGAGGGCAAGGAGGAATGCTGTCACCATGACTAACGCCTCGACCCCACTCATTACCTGAGGTGCCTGACTGACATTTGCTTGTGACAGCGCCTGGAAGGGCAATGGTGCAGAATGCCTGCCCTCTCCCAGTCATACTGGAAGCCTGAGCCTGGCCCATTTCTTTTTTTTTTTTAATTCCCCAGAACAGTAAAGCCACATACAGCCTGCATTGGTATGTATACATACGAGCATCCGTCCCGGCCAGTGTTGCTCATTCGTGGTCTGCGGACTGGAGGAATCACTGGAATAATAAATAATAACACACCAGATGTAATTGCTGTCGGCCTTTTCGGTACAGACGAGCTCCGCACTGTGCCTGTTTTTCAATGTCTCGGGATGAAAGAGCCCATTACGCTCAACCTAATCTCTGCAAGCAATCTATTCCAATTACTCAACCATCGGTATCACAGGCCTCTATCTGCTCGCACTATGTGGCAGTGTGTGAAGCTAAGGGAAGGGACGGGACGGGAAGGGAAGGGACGGGAAGGCCGTGGACCCAGGTGACTGGAAGTCAGGAGCGGACTTATGAGCAGTCTCTTTCGGGCCGTGATATAGATCTGGCACTAGGCAGGGAGGTCTGTCAACAGAGCTGGCTTTAAGAGGCACTCACCCATACATGAGAGGTCTGGACCCGCAGATGTCATGACACCTTAATCCACCGATCCGTTATTGATTGTTCCATGTGGCGGCGACCTTGCCGGAGGTGTTCCGCTAATCAAACGGGACATATCCATGTGAGTGTGCACGGATGTGTTAGTGTGTGTGTGTGTGTGCGGAGGGTTGGGTTTGTCCGAGCTGAATGAATCCAGTACCGACTCGTACTTTTGACAGCTATGACTTTCATCCACTGTCAAAGTGAGACAGGCAACTATTCGAACACTCAGACTCAGCTCCTAAAGCCTGTATCCCCTGCAAACGGTTCGGAGAACGGCGTTCCATGTCGGGAGCATGTTGTTCCTTTTCTTTTTTTTCTCGTGCAAGTTACACAACCCCTCCCCCCCAAGCCCTGACAGTTGCACTGAACCTTATTCCTATTCATTATCACCGGGGCTGTTGTTTCTGCAGCCTGCAGTGACATACCTCATTATTGACCTTGGTAAATCCTCACTGTTTAGGCTAACGGCGGTGCGGCGCCACAAAATGTCACGGCACTACTCTGTACTCACTCATGAAGAAAATGTGCACATGGTTACAAGAAGGGGGGGGGGGCAGGGGGACGGTGGGTTGAGGGAGAGAGGAAAAAAAAAAAAAAAAAGAAAGAAAACTTACAACAAACCCCTGTCAGTCACCTTGAACCACACGCATACAACATCAACAGCCGTCCACCTCTTCCCAAACAGCAGATAAGTGGCAAAGCGTTTCCCCCTCAAAACTGCAGGAGCATTAGGCTGCAGCCTCGCTCGCTCGGGACGGGACGGGGCGCGTAGGTGTTTGGGCGCTCACACCCAGCACAGGAGTGGCCTTTGTCTACACAGAAACAAACGCTCTGGCATTTGCAGCTGTATCATCTAGAAAGGAGTAGGAGGGCAAGAGAACAGAGGGCAGAACAGACTCACTACTGTAAATTACCCATTCTGGTTAGTCACAAGTGACACAGGACTAACGGAGCCTCGGGTGGCGTTCTCCTGTCCCTCTTAGCAGTGACAGATGTTACGAGGACAGGGGAGGATAAAGCTCTCTCTCTGCACACTAACTCTGGGGAAGAGGGGGGGGGGGGTTAGAAAGAACGGGGGATGGGCTTAATGTAGCTTAACTTGGAATAATAAAAAAAAAAATACCACTACATCCCATGATCAGACAGCTTCCTGCCACAAAGTACGCTGAAGACCGACCAATTTCTCGGCAGATATTCCACCGAGGGCCGAGATGCTCTGGGATTTTTGCATCATGGTGTTACCCACATCTCTGAGCCTCTACCTCCGAGCGCGCTAATCTCTAAGGCCAGGGACCAAGTCTGGGGGTGTAAAAAGGAGGCGCATCTCTTTTGCTAATGTATGTCCCCTTGTCTTTGGTAGATAGCCGGCTGCTTTAGCTTTAACCAAGCTCCCTAGGCCACCAGCATGCAGCTTAATGCGATAATGCAGCCGCCCGGTGAAGCTTTAGGCCTCCTGCACCCCGGCAAACAAAGGGCTCCCTCTTTCCAAGCCGAGCCCCGTCCCCTCCCCAGTTGTCCATAGGTGTTTGCTGAAGTAAATCGGCCTAAATCCTGCACAGCTTGGCCCAGCTGAAAAAGGAGGGGGATTTGAATGAAGGTGTACAGATAATCTCCTTTTCTTAACAACAACAGAAAAAAAAAAAAGTTGCACGGGGGAGGGGGCAAAACAGATAAAATTAGGAATTCATATCACATGGTGCATTTGAGTGCTCCTGCATCCTCCCCTTTCTCTCTCTCTCTCTCTCCTTCTCTGTGTCTCTCTTTCACCGTAGGCCTGTCGATTTGCATTCGTGATCCCTGACCTATTGAGGTGCGGGGGGAAAGGCGACTGAAAAGGCGGCACAATAGCGCACGTCTCGTCCGTCAGCGGAAAGGCGCAGGCTTTTGGCCCCTGACGGAGTATTTTGTCTCCCTCGCGAAAAAAAAAAAAAAGGCCTGACAGAAAGAAAGCGAGAGGAGGACTCGACTCCAGAGTGACATCTGTCCGAAAACAGCTCCAACTCTGCAGCCTCTGCAGCCCCTTCAGCATGCAACAGTTTCCAAGGAGGCCTAGGAGCCTCCGGCCTTGAGCTCGGCTTCTTCGGGACCAGCTTGGTAAATAACGACGTACGCCAAACCAGAGCAATCAAGGATGGTGGAGGTTTGGGACTTGAGACAGTCTCAAGTCTCTCAGATTGCACCTAGTAAACATCTAACTTGACCCCTGTAGGAAGAATCGAGCAATCGCAAGGTGGAAGAACCTGGACAGTGTCAATCAGCCCTTAAAACCTTGGGAAATCTACCTGTCGGTTCCTTCGGCCCTGTAGTTATTTAACTGCTATGCTTCCGGACCGGCACTCAGTCCCGACTATCTGTTCCATTAGTAAAGGGCCGAGTCCCTCGGCCTGAAAGACTGATGGCCTATTGTGGGCTGCGTAACCAAGGGAAGTTTAACAATCGCTGAGAGACACCAAAGTTATGTCACTCTCTACCTCTCCACCGCTCGCTCCTCTCTTTGCCAGGCATAATTTCTACCTCTTCGCTCACTCACTCACACACTCTCTCTCTCTCCCTTTCTCTTTTCTCTCTCTCTCTCTTGCGCTCTTTTCATCTCTGGCTTTGGGATGCTGAAAGCGAGAGAGTGGCCTAGCAGCGGTGAAAGGGCTGAATTGTGATTAAGAAGGAGGAGAGGAGCTCCTTTTCTTTGTTCTGCCCTCGGGGGTGTTTACTGAGGGGGTGTGTGGTGGAGGAGGGAGCGAGGCAGCGAAGGGAAGGGGTTTGGGGCGGTGGGGGGGGGGGTGGTAGAAGAGAGATGGGAGGGTGGCTGAAACATGGCAGAGAAGATATGAAAGGCATTCAGGTCAGCGCGGATGGGAGCAGAAGTGGTGATGGTAGCGGTGACGGAGAGACAGAGTGTGCATGTGTGTGTAAAAGAGTGTGGACCTAATTTCAGTGAGTAAAACGTCTGTGGCGAAAGTGCGGCGAATAAATCATAACTGAAATTATAATAACTGAATTAGTGAGAGAGAGAGAGCGCGCGAGAGAGAGAGAGAGAGAGAGAGCAGCCTGTTTGAAAGAAACAGCCAAAGAAACGAGTGAAAGGTGTCTCCTGCAGCTGCTGTGACAATGGCCTAGTTGTGTTAAAGGACGGTACACTGGGCTCCCTGGTACCGCTGATTATAAGAGCATGCCAATGAGATGCCCAGATGACAGGCCATTGTCTTAGCTCTTTGTCTTGGCGGACCTGCTAGCCTCTTTGAAACGCTCTCTAATCAAATATCGCACAATGTTGCTTTTCAGGGGGACAAGTGATTTAATCCGCACAGTGTGACTTGATTTTGGGGGAGGAGAAATTAAAAGAATTGTTCTTGGGGGGGGGTTGGGGGGGGGGTAACATACATAAACAGACGTCCTTATTTTTTAGTTCAAGAAATAGATGTAATATTAATTTTTCTAAAATAATTACATACCCCAAGTTTTGACTATTCAAAATTAGGCCTAAAAACGAGCAAACAAAAATCTGGGCTACTTTCTGACCTCATTTTATCCTCACTGGTCATTTTTTTTTTTTTTGCTCATTAGCCTAAACGATGGCTGATAAGAGTTTGTGAAACTTGTCCCGGCTAACCTTGTATCCTCCTGACAGTTTGGTCAACCGACCCCTCACAGCTGGATATGATGTGCTTGTGTTGGGGTTGGGGGCTTTGGAGGATCAGGTTACATGCAGGGCCTGATGTGACCTCCCATTGGGCTGTGGAAAGCGTGGGGCGTGGCCAGAGAAGGAGGCGAGAGAAGTCTGGGACCAGTTGGAAATAAGTTTACTTGTTTAGTTTTTTTTAATATCGTATATTTTTTTATATAACAGCCAAACATCTCATAAAATAAGTGGTTTTATTTATTTTACTTCATTAAATGACACGGTTGGAGCTCCAGGTGTGTAGATAAATAAATTAATAGACAGGGAAAAGCCCACAGATGTGCCCAGTTAGGTAGACAGATCGATAGATGGACATATTTACAGATTATAAATTTATGTAAAATTATGTAACCTCTTATGTCACCTCTTGAACCGTATGTTCATGATTCAGTTATGAATCCAGTTAATAATCTAAATTCAGACACTACAAATCATTTGTTAACCGTTTAGTGTGAGGAGTCCCACAGGGTTCTATTCTAGGGTCTAAAATAATCTTTAATAACGACAGTAATGTAGTTCTGAGAGAGAATAACAGGGTTTAAAGGGTTAATGGGTTAAATGCAGCTGAATACTTTAAGGTACGGCATATTTTTAGTTCTTTATGTACGTAAAAATGCCCTCGAGGCTGTAGACTGCGTTCGAGGCGGCTTAAGAAACACACAAAAATCCCTCGGCCCGAGCCGTATTTTTAAAAGTGCACAACAACTGTGGTGGAGGTGGAGGTGGAGGTGGTGGTGGTGGTGGTGGTGGTGTTGGTGGTAAAGACGACCTATCCCACCCCTGTCTCCTGTCTGCCGCTCTCAGCGTCACTCTTTCTCTTCTTAATCTCCCTCTGTCAAAACACGTTACTGCTCTTTGATAGGCCAAACACAATCTCCAGCCACGGCTTATTAAGCGCAGACTAGTCAGCTGAGAAAGAAATAATAATAATAATAATATTAATAATAATAATAATAATAAGGGAGCAATGTCTGAAAAAGAAACCAGCAACGTCCGAGTGGGGTAGATATCCTCCTCTCGAACCCTTTAGACCTGGAAGAACACCCTATCTGTAAAAGGCTTTCAAGGCTCGGCCAGGCCCCCCTGCCCAGCGAGGGCCCAGGAGCTGAACTTATAGCGAAATGCAGAAGACGCGGTACATCGGCAGGCACTGGGACGACTGGGAGGACTGGGAGGACTGCGAGGACTGCGAGGACTGCGAGCGCCTCCATCCCCAATTCACAAGCAGCGTGTTTTTCAAGTGTGGTCAGAACAGCAGGCCACGGTAATGACCCAAAACAAGCACATTACAGATTCATTACTGATTACTGTAGCCTACATTGCCCTCTCTCGACCTCCCTCCCCGTCCCACACTTACACACACACTTACACACACAGACACACACACAGACACAGACACACACACACACAGACATACCCCCATTTGAAAATAGTTACACTCTTTTAGAGCATTGACTTTGACTATCCTCTTCCATAAAACCAGCCCGAAGCTACCACTCGCATTTAGGGCTCCGCAGACGGCCTCCATTGATTTTTATATGGATCAATACGCGTCGTTTAATAAAGAATTGGGGTCAAACATGAAAGAGTCGGCGAAGAGCCTCGTTACAAACACTGCCTATCACTCAGGCCGTGAAACATGCTCCTTTGGAGGCTCTTCCCGGAAATGCTTCCAAACAGCACTTTGTGTTTCAGGCAAAACATGAGCCTGATCCTGAGCCTGAGCCTGAGCCTGATCCTGAGCCTGATCCTGAGCCTGAGCCTGAGCCTGAGCCTGAGCCTGATCCTGATCGTGGCAAGGTGCTCGAGGAAGGGCTGGTCGGAGGATTTCGACAACACTGCCCCAAGTCAGACACGTTCAAGAGCACGGCTGAAGGCCGGAGTTCCTGATGCCTCTAATGCAGATCATCAACCATCCCAGAGCCGTTCAGCAGGTCGTTCGACTGACCCTACCAAGTATGTCCCAGCACATACACCCAAAAGCCCACAGCCCACTCCGAGCCCAGCGTCCGGCTCACAGCTGAACAGACTGCGTACAAATAAAAAATATAATATATGTTTGAGTCTTCCCCCTAAAAAACCTCCAGTGAAGCTTTTAGTCACTTGTTTCCTCTTTATTATTAATAAATAAATACAGAAATAAATAATAATAATTCTCGTATATGATTAATGAGTCCCATAATTAAAGGCCACCAAGCCTAAGATCTTAGCCTAAGACTGCAGAACCGGTCACCTGTTTGTTAAAGCAGCGTAGAAAAGCCCAACGGCACGAGCTTACGGTTATAACCACATTATAACCTCCTTATAACCACCTTATAACCACCTTATAACCTCCCAGTGAAGCCTGGCGTTTCTGTGAGTAATCAAAATCTAAAATCTAAAATATGAAATATGAAATATGACTAGGAAATGTCTGAATTAAAAACAACACACACACACACACACACACACTAACACTGAACAACACGCGCGCGCACACATAACGGTTTTGTGCTGGGGGAGAGATAAGCAGGCTATCAGGCAGGCGAGCAGCTCCTCTACCTCACCTCCTCTCTGACTAACTTCTCAACTTCTCCACACATGACATTTGTTCACCACACACACACTTACACACACACACACACACACACTCACTTATACACACACTCTCTCTCTCTCTCTCACACACACACTCACACAAAACGACCCCAAACTCCCTCCTGATCGAGAGCACCACTTGTTATTATAATTATTTGTATTATTATAATTA
The DNA here is from genome assembly GCF_030463535.1 of Salminus brasiliensis. NCBI lineage: Eukaryota > Metazoa > Chordata > Actinopteri > Characiformes > Bryconidae > Salminus > Salminus brasiliensis. Next base: position 39,041,223 of record NC_132885.1, on the reverse strand, counting down.
TTTGTATTATAATTATTATAATTATTATTATTATAATTATTTTATAAAGCTGGTCTGAGGAGTTGAGGCACCGTCCCGTTTCGGAGGAGCACCGGAGGGGCTAAAAACACGGCCGGCTCGACCCCGCCAGACCCCCGACTGTACAGAAAGTTAGTTAGGGGGCAGCCCCAAAATAAGAAGAGTCACTCTTACCGTTCTTCCTCCTCGGGTTGGCTTGTTTTCGCCGTTTACAGCGGGGACCCTCCGCCATGGTGTCCTGCTTCATTGATAGAAAGCGGGGTGCGTGGGTTTCAGGCGGCGGTCCTCATGAGCACGGGGCTCCGACTCCAGCGCCGTTATCTCCCGACCCAACAGCTCAACCAGCTCAGCTCGTCCTCGTCCTCCTCCTCGTCCTCCTCGTCCTCTTTCTTGTCCTCCTCTTCTCTCTTGCCCTGTCTCTCGGGCAGCCTCAGCTGAAGATGCGGGGACAGACCCGACAGACAGACGGAGGGAGAGAGAGACAGTGAGACAGTGAGAGAGGGAGAGATTAGGGGATGAGAGACTGTGTGGAGAAGTCCTGATGAAGTTAGCTAGCTCTCTCTCTCTCTCTCTCTCTCTCTCTCTCTCTCTCTCTTGCGCGCGCGCTCTCTCTCTCTCTCTGAGCGAGTGAGGCAGGGTTTGTAAGTATGTATGAGTGTGTGAGTGTGTGAGTGTGTGTGTTGTCGCCAGCAGGTCGCTCGCTTTCTGAAGTGACTCTGATCGGACAGTCAGGGTGATCTGATCACACACACACACACACACACTCTCTCTCTCTCTCTCTCTCTCTCTCTCTCTCTTACACACACACACACACTCTCACAAAGTAAGAGAACGAGAGAGAGAGAAAAAAGAGAGAGGGGGGGGGGATAGTAGGAGGGGGGTGAACAGGGTGGTGTGGGGCGGTGGGGGGGGGGGGGTTGAGGGGGGGGGCGGAAAGTCACACCTTCCTTTAAAACAGGGGGGGATAGTGTGTCGCCCCGCTGTAGAAGCAGCACGAGCTAGGTTCGTTAGCTGCACAGAAGCACGCGCCTGCTGCTTCACTGCTCACTGTAACATCGCGAGTTCGGCACTTTTGGACTTTTTCAGCATCTCCTCCACCTCCACCTCCTCCACCTCCACCTCCTCCCTCACGCCGCCACCTCTCTACCCAGGCTGCTTCAGCCGGCTCCAATCCGCTTCCAGTCCGGTTTCGGTCCAGTTTCTTTACCTTGTCGTGTTGTTGTTGTGAAGGTCCTGGAGGTCAGCTGGTTCCTGCCTGAGCTTCTCGGTGATGTTCTGCCTCCGTGCAGAAACCTCGCACAGTCTCACAGAAGTGGGAGGGAAAAAACCGAGAGTTGAAGTCGAATTGAATTCGCTTTTTTAATCGGTTTGTTTGTTTGTTTGTTTGTTTGTTTTGTTCAGCTTCTTATTTTATTTTATTTTTTATTTTCAGTCGAGTTAATTCGTCTCTGCTTCAAATAAAAAATAATAATAGAGATATATCTGAAGGATCAAAGGCTATAGGCTGATATGAAAGAAAAAAAAAACACGAGGCGCGCGAGGGGGGGATAGGGAATAAAGCAGCGGGGTGGTGTGTACACACACACACATATACACACACACACACACACACATATACACACACACACACACACACACCCTCTGTTACTGTTTGTATTAATAGTAATAATAATAATAATAATAGCATCAGTGATATTACTAAAAATATCCGAATTTAAATTCGGTTTATTTGTGATTAAAACGAGTTTAAAAAAAAACCAAAACAACATCAAACGATTAATTTCGTTTCCTGTCAGTTTGCCTCTGAATAAGATTGAACAAACAAGCAAATAAATAAAAAAATTAATATTTTCATATCGACGCGTCACAGCGCTAATAACACGCACGTGCAGAAAATAAATAAATAAATAAATAAACACGCATAAATTAACAAATAAATATATAAACAAACAAATCGGTTATTCTGTTTGTTTGTTTGTTTGTTTTCTTTTTTTTTTTTGCATCCCATGCGTTTTAAACCGCGCGCGCGTGTGTGTGTGTGTGTGTGTGTGTGTGCGCTCGAAGTAAATCCGAAAGGCTGATGCGGATCCGCTGCATCGGTGTGTGTGTGTGTGTGTGTGTGTGTGCGCTCTGTAGTGTGAGGGCGCGTGCAGAAGCAGCAGCAGCAGCACAGGTAAGAGCGCACCTGCACCACTCACCTGAGAGCGCGCTCACCTGTGAAGCGCGCGCCAGACCCGACAGACGATCAGAGAGAGAGAGAGAGAGAGAGAGAGAGAGAGAGAGAGAGAGACACTCACCTCTAGCCGGACTGAGGAAGCTATCTGCCCCTACAGAGGGCAACAGAACCGAGCGCGCGCGAGGGGCCGTTATTCCTGCTGGACAGGTTGCACTGATCCTCTCTCTCTCTCTCTCTCTCTCACGCGCGCGCACATACACACCGCGAGGACCTGGACACGAGCTGCGTCTCTACCTCATCATCATCGTCATCTTCATCATCTTCATCATCTTCATCAGCTCTCTCTCTCTCTCTCTCTCTCTCTCTTACTTTTAGGCTCCGCGTCACGCGCCACCTATCTTCACGCGGAGGAACAGAATACAGAGACAGGGGGAGATTGAGCCGGACGGGGCGCACGAGTGTGGATACATGTGTGTGTGTGTGTGTGTGTTTGTGTGTGAGCGCGCGTGTTCACTCTGACAGGTAACTCACCTGTGCCTCTTCCCTCACGCTCTGCGCATGGGTCTGTGTTAAAGGCGCGTGCTTCCTCGCGGCTGGAATCAGAGCATCGTTATTAATGTTTAATATTTATTAAAAAAGGTGAAGAAATACAGGAATAACCTGGAGTCGCCTGCTGCCCTTTCTCATGGATCACTGTTTATTATTATTATTATTATTATTATTATTATTATCTTAATTAATTAGACCGTGTGATTGGTTTACAGTATGTGACTTTTATTTTGTATATATTTACAGTAATGCGTTTTTAAATACAGTTTTAATGTTTTTTTATAGTTTAATGTTTCTTTTTTCCCTGTTTTTTAATAATAATAATAATAATAATAATTATTATTATTATTATTATTATATTTATATATTTATGTATTTCAACCAGTTACGTGTTTACTGACTGGGTAGTATAATCACATTCATTCATTTATTTATTTATTTATTTATTTATTTTATTTATCCCTCCCTCCTTTCTGTACTGTATATTCTGCCCCGCCCACTCATTACTGTTTGCTCTCTGATTGGCTGAACCTGCTTGTTTCCTTGTAATTGATCGCTAATTGACCCCTAAAATTAGTCAGTGTTTTTTTTTTTTTTTTTTGAAATGTATGAAGGGATGTATAATAACGAATGCTTTATATAATAATAATAATAATAATAATAATAATAATGCATCAGTAAATAACAATAATAATAAATCAGTAATTGTGGTGGTAAATATATTATTAGTATAATAATAATAATAATTATTATTATTATTATTATTTTACTATTATACTATAATATATACTAGTATGTTCATTATTATTATGATTATTATTATTATTATCATTAGTAGTATATAGTAATTAGATGAGACGAGACACTTGCAGATACTGTTTTGTGTTCACCACATTCCTAGTTGTAGTCTCTCTCTCTCTGTGTGTGTGTGTGTGTGTGTGTGTGTGTGTGTGTGTCAGTGTGTCAGTGTGTGTTTTTCTCCAGAGCTGCTGAGTATGGCATGAAATTGGATTACAGTAGAGGGTGAATGAAAGCCTCACCTAGGAATGTATGGGTGTGGATTTTGGTGGTGGGACCATGACCCGCTCCATTCTCCGAGCAGTAAAGGACAGGGTTCCACACACACTTGGCCTTTTGTGTGTGCCATTGTGCTCGGGCTCATACTGGCTCAACTCAAACGGTGCATGCATTAGCCCTTCACTTTGACTCGGGGGCACTTCTCTCCTCCCCCTCGTGTTATTGCTCATATAGCCCAGCAATAAAACCGTGTACATGCAGTTCAGCAGCCGGTCCGTCCTCACTGCGTTCTTAAAGGGCCTCTATCACAGGGCAGCGGACTTCACTGGCCTTTTATTCAAGTGGAAGAAGAAGAATTGGACACAGTGAAAGTTTGGTGCTGTTCAGCTCCCGGCTCATAACTGCCCACAATTCAACGTTTGTGTGATGTCATAAAACCACTGAAATTTGCATACTGTATCTCTGTCTGTTTGGCCTATACAGCCGTTATGCCTCTCACACTAATGCTGTAAGGTCGTAAGAGGGGGTCTCAGCCCAGTCTGCTTTCTTAATGAGAATGCACAATACTGGGCACAATACAGGGTAGCCAATCAGAAAAAAAAAGTTGATTTTAGGGGATAAAAAGGTAAAAAAAAAAAGACCCTTTTAAAAGATACGACCCCTTTCCACCTCATTTGCAAGAAATGCACTCAAGCTTTTCCTCTCATAGCGAACACAGCATGCAGACACCAAACTCTTAACAATTTCATTCTCCACATTAACGCTCGAGTCAGAACCGGAAACACAGTGACAGAAACGGCAGCTGTCTCTGTGGTATCTTCTGATGAACACTGGATTAATGTGGTTGGACTAAAAGAACTTGAATGACAGACGGTTTAGATGAACCTGTAAAGGTAGAGTTTGCAGAGCGTCATCAAGGCCTTCTTACTTTTAAACATATCATTCATAATTATTCTCTAAACATGCAGAGCTTAAAGGCATACCTGGAATCTGAAATCTCCAGTCAAAACATTAGCATGTGCACTGAGCTACTTGCATTGATTCATTTTGATATTATATATTTGATATTGAGTTTTCTCTAAATAAACAACAGAAAATCAGATTTCAGCTGAAATTATGAAATTAGAGCTATAGGCCAAATCATTTAATCAGAGCTAAAAACATTGCAGCAGTTCTTTTCTTTTCTAGACTCTACGACTTTGTCTTACACCCGCACTATATGGACAAAAGTATTGGGACACCTGCTCATTCATTGTTCGAGGTACTGTCCAGGGAGGAAGGCTTTGTGGATTTGATTTGCATTAGTGAGGTCAGGATGTTGGATGGTCACCATCCCACCTCATCATCCCCAAACTACTGGATGGAGCACCATCCATCATTCCAGTGAACACAGTAAAAACTACTAGAAAGAAATCTACAAAAACACACAAGCAAACAAACAGACTTGGACACAATATGCTAAAAAATTAAACACTACAAAATTTCCCCCAGATATTCGGGTATCTACAAGGATGGGAAAAACACAAAAACTGCAAAAAAAAAGAAATAAAGAATCTGATGGAAATTAAATTAGAGCAAAATGCTTAAAAACTCATAAAAGTCAAAATTTTGCTAAATTAAGTTCCTTCAGAAGCACAGAGATAAAAACGAAATAAAAAACATTTTAAAAAATCAACAAAACAAGCAAACAAACAAACATTGACTGAATTTAGTTGTATAGAACTATAAGCAAAATATTTGAGTAGCCCAAAAAATTTAGCAAGATAAGATTTTGACTCGATATTCAGTTACCAAACAAAAAAAGGGAAAAAAACAAAGGATGGTTTGCTCAAAATGTCAGTGGCCCAAAATCTGAACTTGGTGTGTTACCTCCAGGAAAAAAACAATATATGCAAAATCACACTTCAACAAAAATGAAGTACAAACGTCTAAACAGAAGAAAACATTTGAAAACAGATCAGGGGCAGGGCAACATCTCTCTGTGTTTGTTGGTGTGGCGCAACAGATAACACCACTACCTGCTGCTGAGCTACCACACTACGTGGGAGACTGGGGTTCGATTCCTGAGCTGGGTGACTATGCTGCGCTACACCAATAAGAGTCCTTGGGCAAGACTCCTAACACTACATTGGCTCTCCTCTGTAATACGAGTAAACCTGGAAGTCGCTCTGGATAAGAGCGTCAGCTAAATGACATAAATGTAAATGTAAATAAATGTTAAAAGTAAAGCAACCACAGGTCTAGTGCCTCTGCTGGCTGGTTGTAGTATAATGTGTAGCTCCGCCCATCCTCATGTGTTTTAATGACAAAACAGCCCCGCCCATTGTCCATCTGTCTTTTTTTTAACTCCAGTGTCTCCAAATTCCAACAGTTTGAGTTTCCATGTGCTAATATTGGTCCATTTTTAATGTTCAATTTTTAACCCCCTATAATCTGCTATAATGAAAGAAGGCGGGGCTACACTTAGGAATGAAGTGATTGACAGCCTTGACTGGAAGAGCTGTAGTGGAACTTCCATGAGCTGCACTTTTACTGTTGGAAGGTCCACTTACTGGACAAACTGGGAAATCTAGGGGAAAATTTGCTCTGCTTCTGCACTGTAAGCTCAGTGAAGGCGGTCTGAGACACTAAGGCTTGTCCTGGGAGGAGGGGGCTGGTCTACCAAATGAGGAGGTGGGTCTAGATCTGCATCTGGTTTCCACTGCGAAGAATTTTTGTAGAACAGAAGGGAATGGAGGCACTGGAGCTGACCAGCAAACCATTAGAAGGTGATATGAACGTATTGCCTTCTACACAACATCTTTTCTCCTCAGTGTACGATGTGCCAACATGTTGTTTTGTCTAAAAAAGACATTATTAAGGTTTCTGGACCTAGCCGGCATTAGCTAGGATGATTAGCCTAGTTATCAATAAAGCCTTGGCAACGCGGCCTCAGTGATGCTCACATATAGGCACTCGTATTTAATGCATGCTAGTGTACCTGGAGTGCAGTTATTCTTCCTAAGAAGACATTTTTTAACCACGACTAGAACAAACTCTGTTAGCCGTTAACACCCACGACAGTCACTTGGGTGTCAAGTCCAGGCGAAGTCAATGTAAATCAGTGAGTTATTGGAAAGGAGAAGTGAGAGAGCGAGTCATCAAGGACCTGGGGAAAGGTTGACCACACTGCAACCATGTGAGTTCTTGCACACATACACACACGTTTGCTGCATGACCACACGTCTTGCGACATTGCTAGTAGCACAGTTGTGTACATGAGCCGTTTGACTAGGTGAGATGGGAATGCAGAAAGACCAGACCAGAGAGAACCAGCCTATTCACTCGATTGACCTTCCAGTTGTCCTTAGCATAGCTTAGCTTCAGACTGTACTGTTCGGTAAAGCTAGCCCTTTGCAAAGGCAAGCCTTACAATGTCTACGTAATGAGAGTGTGTAGGTGTTTGTAGGGGTGGTGTTATTAATGCTACATGACTCCTACATACTGTGGCATCCGAGGGGAACTCTGGGTAGCGACCGAGTGGGGTTTTTGTGGTTTGATACATGCATTTGCAACTGTATTTCTGTTCCCACATGTACATTACAGGTTGATTGCTTCTGCTAGGTGCTGCTTGGCTGGACAAGCGCAGGGTTTGGTAGCTACCATCTCCAGGCTAAGCGAATCACTGTTCACTGAGTTGATTGCACTCTTTTGATTCACATGATGCTTTCTGACCGACTTCACAACAAAAAGCTAACAAAACAATACGTTCGAGGTCATGGAGGCTACACTTGACTTTGTCGTACACCCGCACTATATGGGCGGGAAGTATTGGGACACCTGCTCGTTCATTGTTCGAGGTACTGTCCAGGGAGGAAGGCTTTGTGGATTTGATTGCATTAGTGAGGTCAGGATGTTGGATGGTCACCACCCCACCTCATCATCCCCAAACTACTGGATGGCACCATCCAGTCCAGTGAAAACAGTTATTTCCACTGCTCCACAGCTCAATGCTAGGGGGGCTTTATTCCCCTCTAGGCCACGCCTGGCATTATTAGGAGGCATGGTGATAATAGGTTCATGGTTATCTGCTCCAGAGAGTCCTATTCTATTGGCAGTACTTCTCTACAGAGACTAGACTAGCTGTGTGTGTGCATATGCACATCAGTGTCAGCAATGGGTGCAATTTAAAGTGGCTGAATGCATTTATTAGAAGGGGTGTCCACAAACATGTGGCCTGAGAGCAATTTGAAAGCTATAGTCCACACACTCACACAATACACAAACCAGCGAAAGCTAGCGGCGGCTAAAGCGCAAGCCTAGCAGACCCTAGCTAACCATGATTCCTTATTAGCAAAAATAACAGCGACAATTTGTTAGGTTGAACGAACATTTTTGGCGATTGAGTCCAGATGGTGAATGTAATCATGATTCAATTGTCGAATTGTCGAGTGTTTTGGTGTGAAATTGTTTACTGTAGAGTAAATTACCTTGCCAGATGTATTTACAGTGGTGATGATAGGAACCAGCGGTTGCAGTATAGCCAAATAGAGCCATTTTATTCGCTACCTAAAACCACCAGCGAATCTCCAGAGCTCCAGAGCTTTATACAGCATGTTGATAAGGCTATGATAGTGGTAAATATGAAAAAGGAAGTTCAGATGAAGTGAGTGGAGATACTAGGTTTTACAAAACTTCTATAGAAGCTGAAGTATCAACTTAAGCTTTTTACCCCAGTAAAAGTGTAAAAGTACTGGTTTCAGAACCACTTCAAGTAGAAAAGTAAAAGTAATGGAAGGAAAACAAAGGCCGAAAGCTTAGGCCGCGCCACAGGGGTCTATAGTGCACTACCACCACCACCCCCCCCAAAAAAAAAAAAAACAACTTCTCTAAAAGCCATAATGAGGAGAACGTTCTATAATAATATTAATATCTGATATTCTAATGTTCTATTAAAATGTTGATGTTGCAGATCTGCCCATTGAAAATGAAGCATTTCAGTAATATCAGCTCTATTAAAGGAGCGTCTCTGTGCTCTACTGAGCATCAACATGAGCTTCATGGAGGAAAATATGAGGAGTCGTTGTCTAGAAGTTCTGTAAAGCTGCAGAAAGTCAGACTTCAGAGGCGTGTGATCAATAAGCTTTATTGGAGTGTAAATGTGGGGCTCAGTCGGGACGTTTCACTGCAGCTCTCTTGAGTCTCTGCCACGGACACAGTCTTCATACTAGACTACAGACGTCTGCTGTGAGCTCGCTGGAGAGGGACGGGACGTGTGCAGGTGTGATGGGTCGCTTATGAACCAATAGGGAGTCAGAATGGTGTCTGTTTATACTTTTCATCCAATCTGGATAGATTTATTATTATTTATTTATTTATTTTTGAAGGATGACGAGTCGGAATGAAAACAAAGGGAAATAAAATGGGAGTAACGAGGCTGTTTTTAAATTGTAAGGAGTAGAAAGTTTAGATAATTGGGTGAAAATGTAAAAAGTAGGAGTAAAAAGTCAACTGAAAAATAATAATAATTACTTTTAAAGTTTAGATAACCAACATTTCTACTTATAGAAGTATTTGTACTTCGCTACTAGACACCTCTGCTCCTAAACAACACATTTTATTATTAATATTAATAAACAATATTAATGCAGAAAGCTTGACAAGTCATTGAACTTCCCCTTTAATACTTTCCTTCAACCTTATAAGCAACAATAATACAAGTGCGCCCTACAAATCAGCCAAGCGACTGCAGCGAAGTGTGACCCAGCCCTACAACAGGTCAACAGCATGCCAGGCTTGACTCGGCCATGATAGACGCACACCTACACACACATACACACAAACACAGATATAACCCCCCCACTCCCCCAAACACACACACACACACACATACACCCTTTGTGGCCCACATGCATGATCTAATCCAGCTTCAGCGGCTGTCAACATAAACACATCGCTAATCTGAGTCGATCTATCGGCGTAATACAGGCATGAGTGGGAGAAAGAGAGAAGGAACAAGAGACGGGTGGTGGGGGGGAGGGTGGAGGTGGAGGGACGGACATGGCTAGGTCTATACCCTAATCCTGGAGGCCCTTAATTCCAAGGCCATGGAAATCTAACACTATTTTGGGGAGGGGAGGCCGAGACAGGGTTTCACCCGAAATTGAATGAATGATATTCAGGGGCATATGGTTGCTCTATCAGCTTACAACGTACAGGAGGATTTGCGCTCGTGGATGAGGATCCACGGAGGTGATTACACTGGTGTCTTGGGAGAGATTTTCTTTCAGAGAGCAATCGATGGTCGCCCCAGCTTATAGTCAAACATACATTATATATATTTATGCATATTAGATACATTATATGCATTTATATATATTTATATTTATATATTAATTCTAAAAAGCCCCCTGTTCTTGCACCTTCACAAGGTGCTGAAGGTGCGGAGGCCTTTCATTTGTCCTGCTGAAAGCACTGTTTTCACTACTGAGCCGATGTCTTAATATATATATTACTATTTATATTTCAACCTTTCAAGCGTGTTAAAGGTCTATGGATTTCTCTAAGTGAGGACTGACCTGCTGACCTGGACTCTGCCCTCTAATCTCAGCATGGTCAGGATCTCCGAGAGCCTACTGCAGCACCTCACAAAGTCAAGGCAAGCCAACCATCTCTCTCTCTATGTCTCTCTCAGCTGATTAAGGCATTGGTTTTGCCTCAGGACACGGCGTACCCTTTTACTTCTGTTCCTTCCGATTTCATTCATTCATTCATTCATTCATTCATTTATCATTTCATTTGTATTTTTCTATAACTGATATAACTGATTATTGATTTCTGCTTATGTTATATACTGCAGCTGTCATATGGAGTATCCACCGACCATGAAGGAGCACTGTGTAGCTCCAGAAGTCCAGACTGTGTCCATCTGTTTCTCTGCAGACTCTGTTATCAGCCTCCTTTCACCCTGTTTGTTCTTCAATGGTCAGGACCCCACAGGACTGACCACCACCACAGAGCAGGTAGGTATTATGTAGGTGGCGGGTCGTTCTCAGCACTGCAGTGGCACGGACTGACATGGTGGTGGCGAGTGTGTTACGAGTGGATCAGAGACAGCAGTGCTGCTGGAGTGTTTAAACACTGTGTCTGTTAGACACCTCTACTTCTAGTTGGTCAGAGACAGAAGCTCTGTATCGGCTCTCATAGTTTGTGTTGGTCCCCCTTACGCTGCCCCCCTTATGACGCTATTGGCTGGATATTTCTGGTTGGTGGGCTTTTGGGAAGGGGCACGTCAAGCTACAGCGTACAGCATATGGCATGGGGCTTGATTTGCCTTTCTTACCAGCATAGAAGTACAAGAGTCTTCAGATGAAATCCTGACCTCCACAGTTCCTTTGAGCCTTATAGCGTTCCCCTGTTTTATGGTCATCCACAAAGTCCAGATCTTTAGAGATTTGCTGGCAGCTGAGTAGAGATAAAGCTTGGAAATTTGATCCTGGTCCTAATTACAACTGGATGTCCAGATTTGTCCAGCGTTGATGCCTGTATGATTTAGCGACCGAGAAAGATGCCTCTTTATTTATAAGAGTGAACTATATGTTGTGCTGGGCCTTGTTTTCCCCCCACACAAGAACCCTACATTTGGACCCCCATTGACATCCAGATGTAGGCTCCCCCACTGTGCAGACGGAGGAGGGGGGAGACGACTGTGCCTATCCTAAGCTTAACGAGTGGTTTTACACGACCATTGCCCTTACTCTGATTAGAGTAATTCCTCCCATCCCTTCCCTCGCCATCCATCTCTCTCTAACCCCCTCTAATACATCTTCAGATTAAGGTAGACCAAATGTCACCAATCGCAGATTACCGTACCTAGCCAGCTATTAACATTTGTAGTCCGGCTTGGGATTTGTGTACCTAACCGGCTATTACAGCCTGCAGGCCGCACAGGCTGGAGGCTCGGCCGCTAATGCCTGTGGCGTGAGCGAGCGCTCAGACCGGGAACTGAAACCCCAAACTTCAGCACCTGTTCGAGAGTCTGGGGTGTTTGCCCTGGTCTCGCGCACCTGCTCTCGTCCCATCACGGGGCGATCCGCGCCAGGTGTTGACATTCTGATGCTCGCACACACACACACACACACACACACACTCACACACTACATTATCACAGCCCCATGACAGGATGCACATAAGCCCTGGCTGTAAATCCTCTCTGCAACACACCTTGGCTTGTTTTCCAGGGGATGGAGGAACGCCAAGCCACACATTTCTGGCCGCTGGCGAATGCAAAACAGTAATATACCGAAGACGTATTACAGTCGATTCTGTTTATTTTGGGGGAAATTTAAGGAGAAATATTGAAAGATATAAAAAAATTACATTGTGTTCATATTCATCGAACAGTGCAAATTAAGGACCATTGTCCAGAACTCTCCTGAGCTGCTGATCCAGACACTACGGTAATGTCCATGTCCCAAAATCTCCTCGATCTTCATAGAGGCCTTATAATGTATGGTCACTGTTGGAGCAAAGTCTTATATCTGCAAGTTTTGCAAAATTTCAAAACACCAGCTGCATTTTTTCTTTGTAGTTTTACTGTAAAATGAAAAAAAGTAAAAAAAATTAATAATAACAAAAAAAAACACAAAATTAACGTCAAATTTCCGAATTCAAATTCAGTGTAAAAAAACAACCAGTTTACAGAAATGAGCAAGTTATCATTTTTCTGTAATTCTGTGCTGGCTGGGTGCCAGCGTCCACTCTCTGGACACCACTGGTTCACTATTCAGTCAGTGTTTGGTTGATTTTGCTGCAGAACGTTTAGTGGGGTCACTTTTTCGAAGGTGTTTGATCATAATAGTTCTGGTGCTCCTGTGTGGAACCTTTCATGAACAATTCTGTACATTTTTGGTTTTTTGAATTTGAATTTGAATATTTGACTTTTTTTGTTTCATTTTTGTGATTTCTGTTTGCCAGTTTTGTTTTTGTTGTTGTTTTTTTAGTGTTGTTTATTTGTTGGGATGAAGAGGGGAGGGGTCGCCTTGTAACTGCTGTTTTTAATAGGTACCAGTAGTATTTTTAATCTGCTGTTTATTATTCCTCTCTACTAACTGACGTACTGTCATAAGATAAAGGTTTACCCATTACAGAATATACCTAATCCCAAATATAGCCTCGATAGCTTTCCTAATCTCCTGCCTGTAAAACTCAACTAATGGGCACCCCCTACCCACCCCCCCAAAAAAAATATGACAGTGGTCAGCCATCTGGGCACAGTTTAATGAGAGATTTGCTGGAGGAAGGGATCTAGGGTGGCGAAATTATTATTTTTATAAATATATTGTTAAAAACATTATGAAATAATAATGATATTAAGAAAAAATTAAATATGAGAACACCAAAATAGACTAAAAATGACTAATTCAATTAAGTATTAGCTAAATAAGAATTTTATTGTACAGTATATCTTTATCTTATATTCTTAAAATGTAAGTTTTTGTTTGTATGTAAGTTTTTTATTTATTTTTTTAACGATATAAAATAATCTTTAAAAAAAGTGTGAAAAGTTATTTAGGGCATTAGTTCTCAAACTGGCCTTCAGTACCTCCAGAAGCTCCACATTTTTGCTCGATCTCAGCTCCCAGCACACCTGAAGTAAGCCATTAAGAGCGCTAAAGAACTGGTGCGGTTCTGTTGAGAGCTGGACTGGACTGGACAATGAGCTGGACAATGAGCATTGAGAACCAATGGACGTAGTTCTTTAGCCTATGATGCCATCTCTTGCCTACGTGAGCTTTTCTTTAGAAGTACTTCAGAGTATTTAAGAGAACTGGCCGAGAACATACTCATTTAATTGGACAACATTGGTTAATCGGCACCTTGAACAAATCCTGAAGGGTCACAGAAGGTTCTTTGAAGTTCTCATTTGCCACTCAAGGAGTTGCAGTTCCTACAATCTTAAAAATAAAGGTGCCAAAAAGGGGATGCTATAGAAGAACTACTTTTGGTTCCTTAAATCAGTGGCAATCAAAGCAAAGTCCTCGGTGTCTCACCAGCTAGTCCTACCCAGCTCATTACCCTCTCATCTCTCCCAGGTATTTGGTGTTCTGAACGGTTTAGTGAATAGCTTGTACTCATGAAACTCATGATCTGGCTGTCAAGAACATTCCTAGATCAGCTCTCCTACAGCGAGAAGCTCTTTCTGCCTACAGGCTCCAGCCTGGGCCTGAGAGTGTGAGTGTGGACAGCTATGGGTAGTCCTGAGAACCAGGGCCCAAAAGAGGACGTTTAAGAGAAGGGTTCCTTTGCAGATGCTTTCGGAACGGTTCAGCAACTTACACTCTCCATCAAAACATCACAGCTAATATCTAGAACCACTGGGTAAAAGAAGTTTTCAGAGAATCGTTCTTTGAAGAACCCTTTTTTTCCAAGAACCTTTATTTCTACAGAACCTAAGCAGGGCCCAAAGTGGGCCGGTATGCACGACCTACAGTACCGGCACTGCTACATTCGGGCCTTTTTCCTGCATAGCAGGACTTCTCACAGCTGTGTTTAAGCCCCGCCTTCTCGCCATCACTATTGGTCTACATGTACATGCATCTACATCAACCACTGGTTAACCTGCTTCAAAGAGCCACATGTGTTTACCCTGGGTTATAGGAATATGCAAATTTACTCATTACGCTGCATTACTACTGGTGTTTGGGTTGTACTGGGAGGAGTTTTGAGGAACTGTGGAACGGGAAGGATTTGGATCTGGTTTAAATGTGTCTCACATCCTAAAAAATACCTGAACACCACGGTCTGTAATATGATCTGTGTTAATTATTAACAGTTATAATATTATCAGTCACATCAGGAAGACTTAACAGAGTCTAATAGTGGATTTTATTACATATATATTTTTTCATTTTATTTATAACTTTTTTTAAATTGGCTTGAAAATGTTAAAACAGCATCATCGTCTAAGACAAAGCAATTTCTGGGAGATTTTATGGTTCAGCATGTAAAGCACTAAACCTAAGGTACGTGTTAAGTAAGTTAGCCCCAAAAAACCCCCAAAAATGTAAACAGCTCTAGTTCTCACCAGCCGATCCTCTGTATCCCGCGAATCTCTCATTAAACTGTTTACAAAACCCGCCAGTAAATATTCCTTGGCAGTTGTTGACAAAACCTCTAAAAATGCAGCAGGCCTGTGATTAACAGTGTCTGCATTTTGGCGAGTGACTAATCTCTCTCCAAGCCGGCCATAAAACAACAAAGCCCAGCCCGACGGCCACAGAACTGAACCAATCGCCAGACAAAAAAGGGCAACAATGCGGCCTACGAGCAGCGCGCTACGTCCCCCTGGCCCAGAGTGTCTGAAGTGCTCGAAGGAGCTTCGCGCTCACTCATTCCAACCCAAGCACTCCACCTGAAGTGTGGGAGAGAGTCGCCACTTGACTCAGTAGCGGCGGAGCCATTGTGAGGCTGGCATTCACTTCTAGTGGGCCTTTAGGTGACTAAATCCCATTAAGAAGCAAAAGCGAGATGAGCCTGTTAGTCAACCTGAAAACGGGCAAACAGTCAACAGTGGGCTTCAAAGGTCGCATCAAGGCGAGGGTGAGAATGAAACCTCGGCTTCTGCACATTCAGCGTCTTTCTCGCCGGTGACAAAAATCAAGAAATCAAATCGTCATCGGTGAGACTGTGGGAGTTTTTTGTGTTGTTTTTTTTAGATAATGATGAACAAGCTGTGAATTTCTTTGGTATTATTTTCAATAACAATATCATAAACAAAGCACTGGACGGAATATCGGGCCTGTTAACAGCGCAGATTGATCGGCATGCCATATACAGGAAGACTTTATCTTCATAAGGGCCTTATGACACATGCCTAAGCCTAAAAATGTTCCTGCACTATAATATAAGTACTTAGAAAAACAAGTCGGGTGTTGGACAAAAGTATTGGGACACCTGCTTATTCATAGTTTCTTCCGAAATCAATTTATCCTGCTTTTGTTGGAGTAACTGTCTCTACTGTTCGGGGAATTTGGAGGAGCACTGCTGTGAGGATTTGATTGCATTCGGTGACAAGACAGATTGAATATTATGGATGAGCATATGGACCTCATCATCCCCAACTCCCCAACTCATCCCATAAGTACAGGATGGAGCACCGTCCATCATTCCAGAGAACGCAGTTAGTTCCACTGCTCCACAGCTCAATGCTGGGGGGCTTTCTACCGCTCTGGCCCACACCTGGCATTATTAGTCATGGTGCCTGTAAGTTCATAGAGTCCTATTCTATTGGCAATACTTCTCCACTACAGGGGCTAGACAAGATGTGTGGGATTGTTGCTTTCCTCCCAAAAACACAGGATAGGCAGATTAGCTACACTATGTGTGTATGTGTGTGTGTGTGTGTGTGTGTGTGTGCGGTACCCCGTGATGGACTAGGGGTATTCCTGTCCAAGGGGGGTATCCCTGCCCTGCAGCCAATGTTTCCCTCTCCGCGACCCTGACCAGGAAAAAGCCTGAACCAGTCAGCCATAACATTAAAACCACTGACAGGAGAAGTGAGTAAGATTGCATCCATGCTTCCAGTGGCACCCATCAGATCTTACGCAGGAAAAAAGGCCAAGCAATAGAATCTGAGTCTCTTTGACACAGAGTCAACTGTGGCTAGCTATGTCTAGACGACTGGGTCCGAACATCTCCAAAACATCAGGCAGGTCTTGTGGGGCGTTCCTCAGTGCACAGTGTTCAGGACATACCAAAAGAGCTCCAAGGAAAGGTCCCTCCTCACAACTTACATGGCTTGAAGTATCTCAGTGCCAGATACCACAGGGCGCCTTCATAGGCCTTGTGGAGTCCATGCCTCTGCGTCTCCTAGCTGTTTTGGTAGGCCCGATGGGGACCGACCCTGCATTAGGCAGGTGGTTTTAATGTTATGGCTAGTCAGTGTATATGTTTTCCTTGCAGTGCTCTGATATATAATTAGCAGTCCCTTTATATATAGACTATTATATGTATCCCAGCAAGTGAAAGCTGCTTGAGATCCACTATTGAGTCCACTATATAGACAAAAGTATTTGGACGCCTGCTTGTTCATTGTTGCTTTCTAAATGAAGGGTATTAAAAAAAGAGTTCATCTTGATTCAGTCTCCTCCCTCTATGGCCACGATGCTTCATAACAGCCCTATAAGCGACTGCATGCTTATGCATGTGTGAAGAAATCCCTATGCGGGCGCCCCTTAAATAAGGTGTGACCCCCTAAACCCAAGCTAGCGCTGTACCATGTTCGACCGACGGCATTATTAGGTCATGTTGAGGGTTCTGGTGTCAGTAGACTTCAGATGTCGTGCGAGGCGGCAGAACGGAAGTTCAATTTAAATATCAGAGTACAGCAACTCACTGAGATCATTACGCACAGATGGAGCGGTCCGATATGAACCTACAGTGGCGATGTCATTTTGAAGCATTTTGAAAGGGTGGAAATGTATCAGAGTTTCACTTCTGAGAGCTGTAGTTAAAGCTCCACGGTTAAAAGTGTCACATCGCTACTGTAAAGGCAAAAAACAACCGCATTATTGCAGAATATCAGAACGCTGAGTTTGCAGAAAAGCTCAGAAGCGCACTTTCAGCTTTCATGGGAAACTTCCTAAAAGTCATAATTATAGTAACCTGTTTCCAACCACAAGGGGAACAAACTGTTAAGGTTAATGTATTGTATTTCCAGCACAGTCTTTGCAAATTAGCTGGTGAGTTCGCAGATGCTCTGTCCATCAAAACATCCCGCCGCCACAGAATGCATCGATTGAGTATTTACGTTCTTGTCTGAGGTATAAATAGTCGGTGTGTGTGGCTATGGTTGGGGTAAACAAGAAAAAACAGACAGGCCTATTTTTAACCAGGCCGAGCCGCCATTGGCTTTACAGAATAGTCAATGGCATTTCAACAGTGGTGAGTTTGGGACCAAAATATCTGTTCTTTACTATGAAAAAGGTCCTAGGACATAAAATGGCATCTGTTTTGGTTCCTGTAGCATTTCATGTGACCTTGCCTGGTAAAGGACTCAAGCCTTGCCCTCAAGCCTGACCTCATATTTATTAGTTTTTAGATGTGAAGGGTCCAGGACCTTAGGAACATGGCATGTGATTTAAAAAAAACAGCTGAGCAGTAGCGATGGTGGTGAGGCCGGTAGCCGGCTGCAATAGAGAAGTCATCACCCTGGTAGCAATGCAGTTACCCTGGAAGTGATGCTTAGCCACAAAAACAATGCTAAGGCCTCATCTAGGCCGGCCCGCTAGGCAGTCCAGATAGTGCTGCTGTCCTCTCATTGTGTCCTCTCAGTGCCATGTGCTGTTAGCAAGCTGAAGAGATTGTAGCTTAGCGGTTAGCTTTTAGCCTAGCCCCCACTTGTGTCCCCGGGTTTGGCTTTCCAGTACAAAAAACATAAGCGTTAGCTTGTAGCCTAGCACGAATTCCCTGGCTTTGTGATGTAGCAGTTTTGGAGGTTTTGGAATTGGCCTGTTTTTCAGCTCTGTTATTTGGTTCTGCTGGATGTTCTTTTGAAGGAGGTGTTTGAGGTTTACGGTTTGTCACTTTGTTCTCTATATGACTTGTGATACATATAGGGGCCATTTCCAGCGAAAGCATACCATGGAGTCCCACAATGGCTGCAGCAAGACCTGAATGCTAATCAATGAGGCCCAGAGTGATGAGAGTAGCTGCTGTCAGGCTGAAGGAGAGACAGGCTGTCAGGCCAGGGGGGAAATCCAGTGACTGGGACGCTCTCGGGTGCTTCCTCATGCCTGTCACAGCTGGCCTCAGGTTGGCTGATAAAGCAGCAGGCCGGATGCTCGGGTGTCACGACAAGCCTGACAAAAGGCAAAGAACTCAGCATTGGAGTGTGTGTGTGTGTGTGTGTGAGAGAGAGAGTGTGTGTGTTAAGGCTAGGCTTTGAAAGTAACTTTGACAAATAGATTCTTAACATATGGGGCATATTATTACATAAATAGATAATATATTATATAAATATAAATAATGTATATGGCACATATTATGACATATATGCACTTTACATACTTTTTGTCCTATATTAAATACAGGATATTATTATTATTATTATTATTATTACGCATAGGAATTGGAATATATAACACATATGGGATATATTAATACTACATACAGGTTAATACATACAGTTGTGCTCAAAATGATTCAACCCTGATTGCAAATTAGGTTTATTAGCAGCAAATTCTAAAACCTTTCAGCTATTTCCAATAAACCAATCAAACAAGACCAATTTAAATATCTTAACACAACTAAAAAAAGAGTTTTCTCCAAATTTAACACTAAATACCACATTTAATGAGGACCGCAGTCTCAGAATTACTCAACCCCTTCCTCACCAGCATATTTAGTGCTTAGTAGAGCACCCTTTTGCTGTTAGGACCTGCTGTGAAACCAGCTTCTGGCAGCGTTCCTGAGGAATCGTACCCCGTTCCTCAACCTCAGTGGCCTCCAGTTCACTAACACTCTTGGTTTTGCTGCTACAACCACCTACTTCAAATTCCACCAACGATTGTTGGTGGGGTTCAAGTCAGGCCACTGTGACGGGCCACTCCAGAATCGTCCAGGGCTTCTTCTGAAAGCAAGCCTTGGTGGACTTTGAGGTATCATTGTCCTGGTGGAAGCTCAAGTGACGTTTTTTCTCTGATATCTGATTAACTCCACCTTGCCCACGGGTTTCCACTGCCAAAGAAAGCAAAGCAAAGCATCTCCAGAGCATCACCGAGCCACCGCCATGCTGCGGATAATTCATTCCTTCTCTTTTAGCCTATCTCCTGATCCGCTGATCAAAAGGCCTCATGTGTTGCTTATTTTCATCACAGAATAGAAGCGTCAAAGTCCACCGAGGCTCGGTTTCAGAAGAAGTCCTGGAAGATTCTGGAGAACTTGAACCCCAAAATCTTTGGTGGGATTAGAAGACGCCATGCGAGAATACTGTTGAACTGGAGGTCTCTGCACATGAGGAACACTACCAGAAGCTGGTGTCTGGCTGTGCAATCCATTTACAGAAGAAAAGTGCTCTACTAAGCACTGAAGACGCGTGATTAAGGGGTTGGGTAATTCTGAGTAATTCTGCAGTCGCCATTAAAACTGAAATTGGAGAAAGCACTCATTATATTAGCTGTGTTGAGATATTTAAATAGTTTGATTGGTTAATTGCAAACAATTAAATATATATGTACATACACAGGGAACACTTAATTAATATATTGGTATGTATTAAATATACATGATTCACATAGGTACTTAAACATAAACAAAAAGAAATCCAAGATATAGTACATGTATAATCCCAAATGCTCACAAGGTACAAAAACAAATGTGTGTATGTATGTATGTGTGTGTGTGAGAGAGAGAGCGATAGTGGGGGGGTGGTGGTGGTGGTGGGGGGTGGGATAGCAATTGTGTCTCTGAGCAGCAGGACAGAATGGCACAGGAAATCTGCTCCCTCCAGATGTACGCTGAAGGCCTGTGGACGCATCAGGCCAATCCCCCCTGCAGCTATAGGTGATTTAGCAGAGGAAATCAATAGCAACAGTTTTGCTGCTATAAACCACAGCGACTAAGAAGCTTTAGAAATAATAAGAAGTAATAGTGGCTCGCTAGTCTTCTGTGAGGGTGGAAGAGTGCGTGGGCCGTTTCAGCTCAGCTACCTGGTCTCTAAATGAGCAGTCGCTCAGATGTTGTGCTTGAAGTTGGTGTGACTCTAAGTGAGAATATGTGGGATTAGATTAGTGTGCATATGCTGTGCTGGACTGCACGGACACATGGGTGGTGCTTTAGGGCCACCTGATTGCGGCCACCCATGTGAAATACGCTACACTGAATTGATTGACTACTTATTGTAGTAATACTCATTAAATATATTCAAGATTTGGTTGTAAAAATGATCCTTAAACAAACAAAAGTCCGGTCATACTCTGTAAACAATTTATTTACATTTTGTAAAATTAATTTTTACAGTAAATATGTACAATAACAGCCTGAATTCAGGAATTACAGCATATTTCTGCATATTTTGCAGCTTCACACCCTCTGAAAGCCTCCAATTAACAGATTAAGAAGAAACAGGAGAAACTAAACAGACTTTTACAAGTAATGTAACTGTATATATTTTACTGTACACAGTTACTGTAAATGTTGTATGTAATTTCAGTCAGTCGATACATTTACACCAGATTGATTATTGACAGACAGACTATTGTTTAATATTATTTTTTACAAAGAAATTACTGTAAATAGACATTTACTGTACTCTTTAACTATAAACACATTGTTTATTTATTGTAGCTGTACAGGATCATACTGTTTTCTTTACAGTTATTACTGAATTGTCTAGTTCTGTAAAAATACAGTAATACAGTGAAACACTTTACATGCCATACTGTAAATGTATAGAATCATACAGACAATTTTAGTAGACAGTGACTTTTACAATTTACAAATATATATATTTTTAGTATGCTGCACTTATACGGGATCATACTGTATTTGTTACAGTTATTACTGGGATTTCTAGTCCTGTACATTTACAGTCTCATAATGTACATTTGCAATACTTTTAACTTGCAACTACAGCTGTCAGTAATTTACTGTACATTTTACAGAAAAATTTACAGCAGTTTCTTGTCAGTGATGCTTTTAAGGCCACCTGATTGTACAGCCCCAATCAGAAAGGGTTTCCGGGTACTTTTATTTTTTGTAAAATAGTTTACAAAATCGTACAGTAAATTTACAGTACGGTACAGGCAATATTAGGTGCCTATGACTTATTGTATTTTTAGTATACTGCATTTATACGGGATCATACTGTATTTGTTAGGGTTATGTAAAATGACCGTAAAATATTTTACTGTCTCATAATGTAAATTTACAATACTTTACTGGCAACTAAAAATGTCTGTAGTTTACTGTAAATTTTACAGTAAGTTTTTGTCAGTGCACTGACATATGGGTGATTCTTTAGGGCCACCTGATTAAACAGCACTAATCAGAAAGGTTGTCTGGGTACTTTTATTTAATTGTGAAATGATTTACAATACCATACTGTAAATTTACAGTATCACACTGGCAATTGTTTTTTACTTGTAATTTTACTTGTAAATTTGGTACAGTTACAGATGTTAGTGGGATTTGTAGTCCTGTAAAATTACACTAAAACAGTTTACCGTCTCACCGTAAATTTACAATACTTTACTGGCAACTTACATTGACTGTAATTTCCTGTAAATTGTACAGTATTTTTTTTATAGTGGAGCTGTGTTAGCTTAGTGCTTACGTTTCATTCGAAACACCATAGAGCAGAAGTTAGCATTATTGCAGAAGAGTTTGATGACTTAAGGCCTAGCTACAGGAGCCACCGTTTACCACAAACAATTGTGTCATGCAATGTCTGAAACCAGGTATTCAAGATTGCTTAACCTCCCTGACTCGTTAGCTACACTGCCCTGTAACTAGCCGACTGGAGAAAGCTGTGTATACTCCACTACTGGCCAAACTACCGCTTTAGGACAGGTGAGGAAATACTGGTGCATGGACAGTTAGTAGGTCTCCATGTTAAACACTGACTTGCAGCCAACAGCAAGTCCAAAGGAGCCTCCGTGCAGCCTCTTAATCGCTCCTCAGGAAACAGGAGAGCTAATCTGGAGAAGGAAACCAAGAGGTGAAGCCTGATGGGCTGGAGAGGGAAGGGGACAGGATGCAACTGCGCTTCTGATTACTGTACACGCTCCTGTCACAGCCGTCAGCACCTCCCCCGCTCCCCGGTGTGAGTGTGTGTGTGTGTGTGTGTGAGGGGGGAGATGCTGTATATGGCGAGGTATGAAGGTCATTATCAGAGGAGCCCGCTGAAGACGGAAGTGCGTTCGAGGCGTGATAGCCAAACAAAGTGGGTAACATCAGCATGGTGAGACGAGACTCAGGCAGTTTGGCCTACACACAGCGTTAGGTCCTGCTCAGGAGAGACGGGCTGGAGGGAGGGTCCTTTTTCACATTTACAAAAGTACACTATGACACTTTGAAGGCCTGGTGGCTTCGTTTACAAGCCTCCAGGCAAAAATTAGTAGATGCTGAGTAATTAATACTTATTGAATAATTAGTAGATTCTGAGTAATTAGTAGGAAAGAAAAATAGAAGATGCTCAATAATTAATACTTAATAAATAATTAATAATAATTAGGTACTCATTAATTAATACATATTGAATATGGAGTAGATACAGAGTATTTCGTTGGAGCAAAAAACAAGCAGATACTGAATAATTAATACCTATATAATAATGAGTAGACACTGAGTAATTAGTAGGTACTGATTAATGAATACTTATGCAATAATTATTAGATACTGAGTAATCAATAGCTTGTTATTCTAGGTGCTCAATAATTAATACATATATAATAATGAGCAGATGCTGAATTATGTGTTGGTACTGATCAATTAGATATGCAATCATTAGTAGATACTGCTGAGTAAATAGTAGGTATATATATATATATATATCACCACCACTAATTACCCAATATATATACACAATATAATTAATAGAAGTAAAAAAAACAACAACAATAACTTCATTTACAGATTATTTACAGATAATTGCTAATTGACCCTTAATTACACATGTTGGGGGGGGGTTGCACATTGTATTGTTACATTGAGGGACCCCTGTTCCCTTTTCATGTGTGTGTTTAAGTGTGTGTGTATGTGATCCGCTAATATATGTTAGTAATTAGTAGATACTGTATAATTAGTGGCATATATTGCATATATTAGCATATATATATATAATTAGTATGTACTGAATTGTAGGTAGACCTGCCCCCTGGTCCCCCCTGGGCAGCAAATTTTAATGGTGAATGTAGCTAACAGTTAGTGCTAGCTTACTGCATTGTTTAAACTACAGAAACCTTAAACTCAGGACTGTTGGTTATGTGGGTGTTGGTATGTTGATATGTGCCCTTTATTGTCAGTTGTGTCATTTAGCATTATTACCTTTTAGCCTCATAGCTTCAGTGCAACACTAAAGAAGCTAACCTCCAGACGCCAAACATGTCTTGGTCTGAGGAACCCACTCCCACACAGTACAGGCTTGGTATTCGTAGAGGTCTAACGCTGTTTGTAGATCAGCCGAGTCGTTTTTTTTTTTTAGACATGTTTTTTCACCTGCCCCAGCAATGTGCTAGCTGACCTGATGGCTGTGATCCAATAATGGACCGATTAGCGTCCGGCATCGCCGCAGTCACAAGGGGCGAATCGTTCACATCACCACCGGTTTGTTTCACTCCCTCGCACAGGAAGAGGACGCTTAGGTCGCGTCTGAAGCCAACAGGCTGCCACGGCGAGTAGAGGATGTGCGCTTGATCCCACTAGCCATACTGTGATGTACTGCGCATAGAGAGAGAGAAAGGGAGAGAGAGCGAGAGAGGGCCGGAGGGCAGGATTAGACGTACCTGTGAGAGGCCTGTCAGGTAGATTTAGCAGCAGGGATGATAAGTGAGGGAGTGAGTGGGAGGAGAGCGGAGGATGAATGGAGCTTTTCACGGGCCGCCCGAGGAGTAAGGCGCTATTTCTAACGCAACATCAGGTTAGTCTGTCAGACAGAGGAGTTGGGCTTGAGTTAAACGGCATGTCACGTTATCTGGGGATGTGGAGCCTGGGAGAGAGAGGGAGAAAAAAAGAGAGGGACTGAGAGAGAGAGTGGGAAAGAGATACTGCCCAGAACCAACATGGTTGGCTCTAAACTACGGGAATGGGAAACCGTATTATTAAGAATGTCACGATAGCCCAAAGCTTTTTTCATGCTTCAACAAAGATTTCCTCCTTTTACACCATTTTTATCCATATTCTATTTTCATATTCACTCATGGCTGCTTAAACAAATGCCACGTATTTATTCAGTAATACTGAGAAACTAGGAGTCCTCAAAACTACACTCTTAAACACACCGAACGGTTCTCTCAGGAACGCTCTAGATCAATCAGCTGAAGGCTTCTTCTGGCAACCCAATGTTGTCCCCTGTTTGCCCCCCCCCCCCTGTTATTTTTAAGACTTTACAGTGAAGGCAAAACTGTTAAGGCCCAGAGGTCAAGAGGTCGAATCCCGAGCCGCTTTGCCATCAGCAGCCGGAGTCTGAGAGGGCACAATTCGCTGTGCTCTCTCTGGGTGGTTAGATGTCTCTCTCTCTCTCTCTCTCTCTCTCTCTCTCTCTCTCTCTCTCCCCTCATCGCTCTTAAAACGATGTTGACCGGCACAGACGTCTATTCGCTGGTGTGGCCTAGCCAGAGACCCGGCATTTTCCTCCAAGTGTGTTGGCTGCCCCGGTAATGCCAAGAGCTGAAAAAGAGTCAAAGCAGCAGTTGGGAGTATTGCTAGTGCTAGGGGGAGCTAATTGGGTTGAGGTGGGTTAATTGGCAGAACCAAATTGGGAGAATATTTGAACACTATACCGAGTGGGAACATCGCTGGGGGGTTGGGGGGGGGGCTGTCCTGGGCATCTACTGTGAGGATTTCATGGCATTTAGCAGCAAGAGCGTTAATGAGGTCAGGATGTTGGATGATCACCACCTCACCTCATCATCAACTCCCCAACTCATCCCAAAAGTACTGGATGGAGCACCATCCATCATTCCAGAAAACACAGTTAGTTCCACTGCTCCACAGCTCAATGCTGGGGGGCTTAATACCCCCCTATAGTCCACACCTGGCATTAGGCAGCATGGTGTCCATAGGTTTGTGTTTATCTGCTCCTTCAGAGAGTCCTATTCTATAGGCAGTGCTTCTCTACAGGGCCTAGTCAAGCTGTGTGTGTGTGTGCATTTGCACCTTGTAGCTGAATGCATCCATTAAATAGGGCGTCCCCAAACATTTAAGTCCTGGATCATGAGTTATCATCAGCAGTGTAGCAACACAAACCTGGTTGGTGGTTTGTTTTTATGTATCATTTGTTTTGATGTTCTTACAAGGATCTCTTAGCTTCCGAGATATAAAAGGGAGGCAGGGGTGTTTGTCCTGGCCGTGCAGCTCGCACCTTCAGCTCCCCCGAAGGGTTTGGATGGAAATTTATGTCAACAAGTGGCTTAATACTCAACCTTCAACATCTAAACAAACTATGTAAATTGTGGTCTCGGAGCGTAACCGCAAAAATTCAGCTCTCGGTTATTTTTGGCCGTGGAGCATGATGCTGCTCGAGCTGCCCTCGGTTTGAGGAATAGGGATTTACCTGTATTTCTTTGAATTCATAGACACTCCACTTGCAGATGCAGTTTATTGTCAGAAGTAGACGTCAGAAGGCTCTTCCAGGGGTCAGAATGTGAGTAAATGTCAGTGGTAAAGAGGTCCTACATATGGTGTGATGCAAGTTACTTTCGTGCACTGTGGATTGAGCCTGCTGGGTCATTTTGCCAGGGTAGGTATTGTGTGGCCCAGTGGGTTCTTAACCCCTACGTTAATGATTCAGTTATTAAACCTAAAGCAAAAACTACCGTATAGGCGTTCAGTCGACCAGATTTTGTGGAGTGCCACAAGGTTCTATTTTAGGGCCTTTGACAGTGCTATAAATTCTAATAGTAATGAAGTGTGGGCCTGCATACAGGGTTTTAAAGGGTTAAAGAGGTCAATTAGCAGCACATGAAGAAGCCAGTTACAATAACGAACAGCAGCTGAGGAAGCCAGTCAGTCGGTTAAACAGAAATGAGTGAATAAACGTCCATTTATTATTGTCCTTACAAATTAAACAAATTCATAAATGTTTTATTTACAATAAAACACCATAAACTGTTTTTTTTCTGAGCTGCTGATATGTAACTAATAGGCTTAGCCAACATTAGCTTGCTAACTGGCTAACATTAATGTGTTATAATGTTAGTTATGTTAGTTTGCACAGTCTTACTGAACTGCCGCTTGTAACTGCAACCCTTTATATTATATTTAGAGCTTAGAGGTGTTGGCAAATGTTAGCCTCCTAGCTTATTTTGCTAACCTAGCTAGCTAATTTAACAAACCTCATTCAATTGGACTTTATAGCACTTGTCTTCTCTTAAAATTTGATACGTTTCTCTGCCATGTTGGAAAAAACTGGTCAAGGTAGTTGAACTGGTTGACCAGCCCTTGACCAGCATACCGAATGTCTTCATTGAGTCTAATGAGTTTGATGACTTAGCTGCTTAGCTCTACCAACTTGAACAACCTGAACAAGCTTGTCAACCAGCTAGTAACCAACATATCAAGCTGGTCGACCATCATGCCCAGCGTGGCCACGGTGGTTGACCAGTATGACCAGCATGACCAAGCTAGTCGACCACTGACATGTTGGAAGCATGAAAGATGGGCAAGCGTAAGAATCTGGGACACTCACGGCCGACTTGTGATTGTGACGACTGGGTTGTACGACTGGGCCAGAGCATCTCCAAAACATCAGGCAGATCATGGGGTGGGGTGTTCCTGGTATAGAGTGGTCAGTTAATGCTGGGTCAGAGCTGCTGTGGTAGCAGGAGGGAGGCCTACACAATATTAGGCAGGTGGTTTTAATGTTATGGCTGATCTGTGGCTGGCTTCGATGGCCGGCTTCGTGTGTGTTTGTGTCCTCAGGAACAGAACGTTCTCACCGGTCATGTTAATATGCTTTCTTTTGTCAGAGCTACTTACATAAACCGGCATCTTCTCAGAATCCTCCACCTCGTCTCTTTTGTGAGATCGGCTTCAGAAGTCTCTGGTTTCAGTGCCTTTCTTTTTTTTTGTTTTTATTAGACCACAGATCATTTTCCCTGTCACCTAAATCCAGAGCAGTGTACTGAAGGCTGCTTTTGATGGCTCGTAAAAATGACCAACTTTGTCTAAAAACATCTAAATCAACAGATAGATAGTTCCTGGACATCAACAAGAACTGTCACATACGTCATACGTATTTAAAGGGATGGATCACGTCTTTTTGGTGGACACACTCTTAATAAGAAAGGTGCCAATTTAACGAACCTGGTTCCAATGGACTTTATAACACTTGTTTTCTCTTAATATTTGATACGTTTCTCTGCCATGTTGGAAAAACTGGTCAAGGTAGTTGAACTGGTTGACCAGCCCTTGACCAGCATACCGTATGTCTTCATTGAATCTAATGAGTTTGATGACTTAGCTGCTTAGCTCTACCAACTTGAACAACCTGACCAAGCTTGTCAACCAGCTAGTAACCAACATGACCGTGCCAAAAGAGTTCCTTGCGCAAAAGCCAGAAGAACCTCATTTGGTTCCCTGATCAACCCTTCAATGGCTAGTTCCTGAGAGAACCAGTTTAGTAAATGAGACGAATGAGATGCGTGATACACTGCATCTGCCCAGAACCCGGATAACTACTAGACCAGCAGTGAAAGCAGTAACCTTGGTCTTTCTCAGGGGTTTCCCAGAGAGAGCTACATTACAGGCTATCCCAGGTCAGGTGTTCCGTTTGAACTCCCAAGCCCCACTGTCTGAGCCAAAGTTAACCAGAGTTGAAATGGGCAAGAGCCAGGACAGCTACGGCGGGAGGCGACGGGAGGCCAAAGGACCCCCTTTACGACTGTTTTTCTAGATCCGTATCCCTTACCTTATATTACTTACCTTTAAAGAGAGCTCCTTTCCACCAGGGACCCATCCAGTCTCCAGCCCAAGTGTTAAGGCTATTGTGTTAACACACAGCTGGAAACCATGGCTGCTTCTGTCAACAGTCTCGGCTACAAAATGTGTTTGTGTCTGCGACTGCCGTCCAATATATTTTAAAGAAGCATTTAGCTCTCCCATCCTGCCAGAAGATCTACTGTTGCTCCATCGTTGCAGCCGTGAAACGCTTCTCCATGTCCTGGTGCCATGACCCGATATCAATCAGTGTTTTCTGTACTGAGGTTTATATTGCGAGGAGATCCATTACAATTGTATACCATCCACTGAAGCTCAAACTAAACAAGTTACCATTCAAATGCATCTTCTGGATTCCAACCATCATATAGAACAAAGGCCTTCTTGATCGTTATCTTAAACCGGAACGTATGTCTCTGAAAGACAAACCCACCAGAATCATTGTCAGAGACATTGTCATACAATAAGATCAAACACTTAGAAGATCATCGAACGTTCAGAGGAACACCGATTTCAATCTCAGACCAGGGTTTAACCGAAACCTTTATATTTGCGTGGCGAATGAGATTTAGATTGCTCTCCTTGCCCAGACTGTTTATGCAGAAATTGGAGTTGGGATAAGCCATGCTATCAGGGTCGGATTCTCTCTGCTGTGTTGTTCTTGGATGCACTCCTGCAGAGGCCTCTCTTTATAGCTCCCAGCCCTGTGTCCTGGCTATGTAAGAAGGCCACATGGTCGCCAGGGCCGGTGCCAAGCAATGCCAGGTGTAAATTCACACTGCTGATGGACTGGCTATAAACAATGTAGAGTGACATGGAGAAGTCGCAAGGCCAAAAAAAAAGTAAGAAGGGAAAGTGCCAGAAACTCATGTTGCCCATGTTGTTGCTGATTTACCATTTTCGCTATTTTTTTTAATGCTAATGTCACCATCAGCATTCTGTGGGATTTCTCAGTTGCGTTAAAAAAGGAAGTGGGCTTAGCGTTGGACAACAACTCAACTCTCAAGCTCAACAATCTAATGATACCTCACAAGCTCCTCTCAGTGTTGAGGATGAGGGAATGCCAACCAGCTTTGTTAGGAATATTGGCCTTTTGCCTTTTTGATTTGTTGGACAACCTGCAAGGCTTCTGTCAGCAGGGCAAGGTAACCTCTCCCAGGACTTGTAGGCGTAACTGTATCTACTCCCCGTCAGGGTCATGTGTTTGTGTTTCCTCACATTTCTATGGAGACACTATTCTTAGTGGCCTTTTTTCTTCTCCAAAAGGAGAAGAGAAGTAAGGCGGAATGCTAGCCAGCTTCCAGACAGTTGGCATGTGAGGTGGAGGGGTGGGCGAAAGGAGTGGGCCGACGAGTGGTGGGGTGCAGAAGCTTGTCGAATGATGGTGGTTTTTCTTGGCTGCGAGGATCAAAAAAGGGAGAGAGTCTCGGAGGTGCCAGGTTGCTGGGACAACAAATCAAAGCCGGCATGGTGGCTGCGTTTGTCTCTCTCCTCATCCCTCACGGCCCGGGTCTTCTACAGAGGAGGGAATGCCTGAGCTGGGCTGAGCAAGCAGCCACCTCACCTCCTGCCTTGGCTGTCTTGCTTTAACAGATGATGTTGACGGAGTGGCCAGCAGCCGCTTCGAAACGGTACACCGAGCATCTGTGGGAAAAGGTAGAGGCTTTCGGTCTATGAGCGAATGTGTTTGGCTTGGGCCTGAGCCTCTTCGGTACGGTGGATTTAGTGAGCGACGTGTGATAGTGGGAACGGTCCCTTTGTTATTCTTCTCCCCTGTAAGAGACGCCATCACCACTGGTGGCTAATGGAGTCGGGCGCTGCAAGTGGGGTCACAGTTTGGGATCAAATTTGTAAGGGAAGGAAATCGGAGACCTTCTTGGGAGGAGATCTTTAATAGCCATTATCTCAAGGTCAGCATATCAGCCTTATTCGTTATAGGGTGGTGGTTTTCAACAGTGGTCATTGGAGGACCACCTGTCCTAGATATTTTAGTGGTTGGCTTAGTGGAAGGGCTTGGAAATTAGCTGATTATCTGATTAGCTGGATCAGGTGTGCTGGAAGCAGGGTAAATACTAAACGCTAAATTGTGCAGGGTATGGCACCATTCGTAAAGGCTACATGAGAACTACATAAGCCTCTCATGATAACTCCCATAATGTCCTACTGTACAAAGATGTCTATAAAGGCTTATTCCTATGAGGATCAGTTTCCAGAACACTTTATAAAGTTCAGGTCAGCATATCAGCCTTATTCCTTATGGTAAAGCGAGAGGTGTTCTTGAGCAAACTATGGGGGCTCATTGAGGTCTATGGACACAACAACAAAGTTGCAAGCCCTTGTGCACTTCACAGTGTGATGATCAATCTGCTTGCTTTTTAGTGTGGTTCCAAGGGTCACTTGGTCATCTTGGCATTAGTCACAAAGCAACACCTGGAATCCATCCCAGCATCACCATTTCAGGGACATTAAAAGTAAGGTATTGCGCCATTTGGCATGAAGCATTCCACAGGAAGCTTCTCCACAAGATACAAGGCAGCTCCTCTTTGTCTCTTCAGTTTCCTTTGGCAAAACATAGGGAAGGAATGCCTAACCAGCCCCCGATTTACAGCGACGGATCACATCAAACGCAAACCCTGACAGTAATGGGGCAGCTATTTCCCTTCACTCAAAGAGAGCATATTTTAGGCAACAATTATGGCTGCGAACAACCCGCCACACAGGGAGGCGCCTTGACTTTGTGCCAGGGCCGTCCTTTCTATTTGGAAAGTCCGCTTTGGGCCCGGAGCCCGCCCGCCTGCCCGCCCGCCTGAGCAGTCGCCGAGTGGTCGGAAAGGGGAAACTATTACTGTTGTTTTCTTTCTGGGAGATGAAAGTGATAAAGGCGGAAGTAGTCATCATAAATTCTTTGTTTCATAGGTGTTTCTCTGGTGCCTAGACTCCTTTAATCTTGGCCAGAGAGAACTTTCATCTCCGCCTTTTGGTTGTTGTTTCTCTTTGACGTTCAGAAAGAGCAAAAGGATCAACAGGGCGTCTGAAAAAGAAAAGAATTCAAGCAGAAAAAAGAAAAGCAGTGGAAGGAGCGCCTGATTAAACAGAACAGGAAATAATAAAATGCACATGGACGAGTGTGTGCGGTGTGCAAAGCTCTTGGCTGATCACTAGCCCTGTTCCCACTCTATGACTTTAGCACTGAGATCAGGGTCATAGGAAATATACTCTCAACACAAGGTGGGCGTTTTAAATTTCCTATCACGGTATGTCTTCATTCGGCCTGAGATTGTATCGTATCAGATTGTAAGGGCACGGCATGAATCTACTGCTATTTTAGTTACTGTTCCTACTT
Organism: Salminus brasiliensis; assembly: GCF_030463535.1. NCBI lineage: Eukaryota > Metazoa > Chordata > Actinopteri > Characiformes > Bryconidae > Salminus > Salminus brasiliensis. Next base: position 39,009,484 of record NC_132885.1, on the reverse strand, counting down.
CTATTATTTCTAAAATACATCTATTATTATTGAGCATTCTTGAGGATTATTGTCATTTCTTCAGAAACCCTATTCTGTAGGGCGGTGGTTTTCAACAGTGGTCATTGGAGGACCACCTGTCCTAGATATTTTAGTGGTTGGGTTAGTGGGAGGGCTTGCAAATGATCTGATTAGCTGGATCAGGTCTGCTGGAAGCAGGGTAAATACTAAAGGCTAGATTGTGCAGGGTAGGGCACCATTCGTAAAGGCTACATAAGAACTACATAAGCCTCTCATGATAACTCCCATAATGTTCTACTGTACAAATACGTCTATAAAGGCTTATTCCTATGAGGGTCAGTTGCCAGAACACTTTCTAAAGTTCAGTGACGTCCGAATGGACAAATGTAGTCTTCAAGACAACGGACACTTGTTGGATAAATCTTTACCTTTTAGTGTTTATGCAGGTTTTGCATGTCAGTTGTCATGAAGGCGTTTGTCCTACAGTGCTCTACAGTGAGTGTCTACAGTGAGTGCAGCTATATGATTTATTGCTTTACTAAATTGGTCCCAGTCTTTAAAAAATGTAAATGTCTACGAAATTGTTCTCATATCATGTTGTCTGTCTGCATGCAATGATTCAGGTGTGGTTTGCTAAAACAGGAACTGTGAAATTGCAGTTTGAATTACAGCCTAACCTTGTTTGGCCTCTGAGGCGAGATCTCAGACATGATGCACATGGATTCACATAGATTCAAAAGGGCTGTAAACTGTGGTCAAATAACCCCACCCTGCCTCTCAGCCGAAACCTCACCCTTTTCCCTGACTGTCAAGATTGAACCTTTTGTTCAAAACCCGGGAAACTGTGGTTTATCCTGGATGGGCAGAAAGGCAGGAACGTTTTCTCCGATTTACGAGTTTGTGAAAGCGTCTTATCCAACATTACTAACCTGCAAAGCAATGTGCTTTTGGAAACCAATCAAGGTCCTGGTACTGATTTTCTCAAGGATGAGTGACTGGGCGTCTCCGGAGATGTACAAAAGGGATGCAGGTTCTGCTGTTCTGCTGTGCACCAGGCCAGAGTACATGGGTCTTGCTGTATGTAGTGTGCGACTGTGGAAGATCATAATCACAAGTTTGCCCACTTTAGAAAGAAGAATAAATCTTCTGTAATGGGCATATTATAGACAGTATCATCGCAGTTTAGCCACGCTTGAAAGAATGTAATCATTTTTGATAAAATCATCTGTGGAGCGTGTTTGGTGGGATGTTATCTGTAGGTGATATTTTTAGTAAGAAGTAAATGATATTTTTAGAAAAGAAGTAGGTGATGTTTTGGTAAGAAGTAAGTGATATTTTTAGTAAGAAGTATGTGATGTTTTGGTAAGAAGTATGTGATATTGTAGAAAAGAAGTATGTGATGTTTTGGTAAGAAGTATGTGATATTGTAGAAAAGAAGTAGGTGATGTTTTGGTAAGAAGTATGTGATATTGTAGAAAAGAAGTAGGTGATGTTTTGGTAAGACGTATGTGATATTGTAGAAAAGAAGTAGGTGATGTTTTGGTAAGAAGTATGTGATATTGTAGAAAAGAAGTAGGTGATGTTTTGGTAAGAAGTATGTGATATTGTAGAAAAGAAGTAGGTGATGTTTTGGTAAGAAGTATGTGATATTGTAGAAAAGAAGTAGGTGATGTTTTGGTAAGAAGTAAGTGATATTTTTAGTAAGAAGTAGGTGATGTTTTGGTAAGAAGTAGGTGATATTTTGGTAAGACGTATGTGATATTGTAGAAAAGAAGTAGGTGATATTTTGGTAAGACGTATGTGATATTGTAGAAAAGAAGTAGGTGATATTTTGGTAAGACGTATGTGATATTGTAGAAAAGAAGTAGGTGATATTTTGGTAAGACGTATGTGATATTGTAGAAAAGAAGTAGGTGATGTTTTGGTAGGAAGTAGGTGATATTTCTGGTAAGATGCATGTTAGTAAGAAGTAGTTGATATTTTAATAAGAATTAGGTGACTTTTTCTGGCAAGACAGGTGATATTTTTGGTAAGACCTAGGTGATATTTTAAATAGGAAATAGGTAACATTTGGTAAAGACGTAGGTGAAATATTTTTTTTAAGAATTAGGTAGGTGATATTTTAGTAAGAGGTAGTAGATATTTTGAATAAGAAATAGGTGATATTTTAGTAAGAGGTAGGTGATGTTTTGGTTAGAAGTAGGTACTAATTTTAATAAGGTATATGTGACTTTATCTGGCAAGACATATGTGATTTCCTCTGGTAGGAAGTAGGTGATATTTTGGTAAGAGGTAGGTAATTTTCTTTATAAAAAAATAAGTTATATTTATAATAAGAAATAGTTGATTTTTTTCTGGTAAGAAGTAGGTGATTTTTTGTGTAAGAAGTAGGTAATACTTTGGTAAGAAGTAGGTGATATTTAGTTTTTTATATCAAACCTTTTGTGCAAATATACAAAAGGATCATCAGGGCGTCTGAAAACAACAGAAGCAGTCGACGGAGCACCTGATTAAAAAAAACTACACCAACTACTATACTCTGGTTTCCTCCCACCTCCCAACAAACACACAGTAGATGAACTGGTCATGCTAAATTACCCCTAGTGTGTGAGTGTATGGGTATGACTCGAGTTACACAGCGTTATGCTCTATACTGGCTCTATTAAAGCTCCACAGTGCAGTAGCAGCGTTCCGGCCTGGAGTGGGACTGTTATAGTCAGTGTACCATCAAATGCTATTGAAGCTGTTATTTCACAGCAAACTTCCTGCATAATGTTGCTTTAATGCATCTTTAAATGGCATCAAGTTTGTTCATTTAGAGCTTCAAGCTTCAAGCTGACCTCCTGCTTGACCTCCAGTCACCAGGCCCAGCTGTGTTTCCTATGTACTTGTACTGGAAACGGCAAGATCGCCTGATCACCTTTGTCACACACACAAGGTTGTTGATTTAAAAAGAGACAGAGCACTGCAAGAGCTCTTAACTCAACAGGACGTTGCCCCACAGATGACCACATGTAAAAGTGGGTGACTGCAGGTTGTGTATTCCCAGGTGTGGTTTGCTAAAAACAGGAACTTGTTTGGGTAAATAACTGCACTGAAACACAGTGCAAACGCTACCTTCAGAGAAGCAACATCCTTTGGTGAGCAACGGTAGTAGCCACACTCTTTCTGAGTAAAGACTGCAGCCTCTGTCTACAGTAAGAGAAATGCTGGGGGTCTAACGGTTCACAAAATTCATAATTCATAACTGGATTTGTTACAGTAGTGTCTCAATGTAATAACCTTTCATACCTTATAAATAGGAGGAAGCTCAAAATATGATTTATATATATAAATCATATTAAATATATATCTAAAATATGATTTATATATTATATAAATCATATATTTATATTATTTATATGCTAATATAATCATTTACAAATTTTTCAGTTTAGAATAGCTTTTGGTTTTATACTTTTTAAGGGTTCTTCAGGCTGCAGAGTTCTATCTAGAACCAAAAATAATAATTTGAATGTTTAAAGAGTCTTTTCACAGGTTAAATGGTTCTTAATATAATCTAATGCTCTATTAAGCTAACATGTTAGCCCCTAGCTAACATACTAACAGACTAACCATGAACTAACATGCTAGTCAATGTACAGTTATACGATATGCGGTGGTGGAGTTCAGTACACCAGGTTACGTTAGGCCTTTATGGTTACAGCAAAAAGTAACTATGCAATTAATACATTTAATAAACATGCTAGCAGGGAGGCTTAAATGAATATTCTATCTGTTTCAAAAAATTATGCATAAATAACACAATAATTTGTATTATACAAAGTGGATGGATATAAAAGATATAAAATGCCAATTTCTAGAGAAATGGACATAGAACCAGACATCTGAAGAGTCTAATGCTTCTCAAACCTCCCTTGCAGAAAGCTACAACATTAAAATGGTAATACATATAAAACTCCTGATGTGTGAGACTTTGTTTTATGCTAGTTCTCAAAAGGTGAAAATGCATTTTCATGAAGCCATTCAAGTGCTTGAAGCTTGCAAAGATCATGTGGAGAACAGTGAAGCATGGCAGCAATGCTATGTGGCAGAAATCCTTGAAAATTTCTGTGAGAACGCTGAAGCTTGGGCGTGATTGGACCTTGCAACAGGACAATGATCCCAAGCATACTTCAAAGTCCACCAATGCTCGGTTTCAGAAGAAGTCCTGGAAGATTCTGGAGTGGTAGTCAGAGTTGCCTGACTTGAACACCATAGAAATTTTTTGAAGCAGCGAACTCAGCAGCGAGTATTAGTGAAGTGGAGGCCACTGCCCATGGATGGATGGGCTATGATTCCTCAGGTTCGCTGCCAGAGGCTGGAGCAACGGTGCTCTTCTAAGTGCTAAAGACGCTTGTGATGAAAAGGTTGAGTAATTCGGAGACTGCAGTGCTTATTAAAAGTGGAGACTTTTAGCCGTGTTTTGGCGAAAAGTGGCAAAATTAGCCATGTTGAGATATTTAAATTGGTCTGGTCGGTTCGGTTTATTGCAAACAGCTGAACGTTTGTACTGTATTTTGCTGCTAATAAACCTAATTTGCAATCAGGCACTCTGAATGACTTTGTTTGCATCTCAACCATTCCTGGTTCAATCCTACAGCAATTAGCAATACACAAAACATACCATGCTAATGCCTGGCCCCTATTGCAGCTTTCACTCACTTGTAGTGGCCTTAGCATTTCTGGCTAACCTTTAACCACCCAGACAGCCCATTCAGTTTCACTACCCGTCAACCTATCCATCTTAATCAGCTGGACTTTGAGTGATCTGATGCCCGCTGTCACAGAGCCACAGCGTTTGACCCTGTTCTTTACCTCAGCGTTCAGCACTTCTCTTGCACCTCGTCCCCCCCTCCCCGGCCCGGTCACATCACCTCGCTGCGCCTACTGTTCACTGACTCATCACACTGTCCAGCTCCAGCAACCAAACAATAGAGCTTTAAACTCATTAACAGACTTCCCAATGACCCTCTAATGGGGCACGTAGAGGACGTATCAAGGCTGATTAGAGGGCCTGCTTGTGACGGGCCCCTTCCGCGACGGGTTAGGGGGAGGTTGGGGTCACAACATGGCCTCGGTAACCTCGGCTGAAGGGGCGAGTGGACAGGGACATCAGAGTTACATCAGAGTGTCTGCAGGTTGGCGACGGCGATGAGGTCCGGAGGTTAACGCTTCAATTACAGGCCTACAAATCGAATGGCTGATTACTCACTAATTTGGCTTATTAACTACTGTGAATTATTATTGCTAGTAAAACTAATATGTGAGACTAATGTGAGGCACTGTGCATAGTTATGAAAGCGAGGAATGTTAGTCTGATCCTGACTAGTCCTTATTGTTGGACCCTTGTAGCGGCCTCCATATGGCAATTAATCCACTGATGCAATTAATGATGCAATTAATCCACACAATTATGCAATTAATCATGAATTGTCGTTATTAACTGCACAAAATAATGCAATTAATCATGAATTGTTGTGATTAAGTGCACAAATTAATGCAATTAATCATGAATTGTCGTTATTAACTGCACAAAACAATGCAATTAATCATGAATTGTTGTGATTAACTGCACAAATTAATGCAATTAATCATGAATTGTTGTGATTAAATGCACAAAACAATGCAATTAATCATGCATTGTTGTGATTAACTGTATAAAGTAATGCAATTAATCATGAATTGTCGTTATTAACTGCACAAATTAATGCAATTAATCATGAATTGTTGTGATTAGGTGCACAAAATAATGCAATTAATCATGAATTGTTGTGATTAAGTGCACAAAATAATGCAACTAATCATGAATTGTTGTGATTAAATGCACAAAATAATGCAACTAATCATGCATTGTTGTGATTAACTGTACAAAATGATGCAATTAATGATGAATTGTTGTGATTAAATGCACAAAACAATGCAACTAATCATGCATTGTTGTGATTAACTGCACAAAATGATGCAACTAATCATGCATTGTTGTGATTAACTGTACAAAATGATGCAATTAATCCACAAAATGATACAGTTAATCATGAATTGTTGTGATTAACTGTACAAAATGATGCAATTAATCCACAAAATGATGCAATTAATCATTAATTGTTGTGATTAATTGCACAAAATGATGCAATTAATCATGAATTGTCATTATTAACTGCACAAAACAATGCAATTAATCATGAATTGCCATGATTAAGTGCACAGAATAATGCAATTAATCCACAAAATGATGCAATTAATCATGAATTGTTGTGATTAACTGTACAAAATTATGCAATTAATCCACAAAATAATGCAGTAACTGCACAAAATGATATTAATCACAATTAACTGCACAAAATTGTGATTAATCGTAAGGGTAGCATCAGAAATCATGACATTCTTAAGAGATTCTGAGAGACTACATAGAGACAGTATAACCTAACAACTATAACATTTTTGATTTTAACCATTTATAATAATTTGATCAGAGGGATTTTTACGAAAGCTATGAAACTTATTAAAGTACTTCTGAGATTCAGACTTCATACAAGTTCCAGAAAGGCAAATCTGAGTAGGTTTGATGTTTGTTTTGTTTACAGCAGCGTTGCCCCTGGTGCCATCAAGCAGTTTAGGCACCCGGCAACAAAGATGGATGTGTTTTGGTAGTCCATTACAGCTAGGATCACTCTGAAACGTCCCCTTTTTCCCCCCCGACACACAAAAAGGCTGTTTTCTGCCAAACAGATGACTCCACTGAAATGTGCTGTGAATAGAGACGCCTGTGTGTTATCTGAATCTGGAGCTTCGACTTTCTTTCTCTTCCTGTCTCTCTCTCTGTCTCTCTCTCTCTCTCTCTCTCTCTACTCTCTTGCTGCTTAACTTTGGGTTCATAAAGTACATTGTCTGAGCAGCAGAGTGGGTCTGATGTACCAGCCAGATAAACTAAGGTCATTTAACTCAAAATCCAAATATGCATCTTGAGGGGGAGGGCCTGGGGGTGTGTGTGTGTGGGGGGGGGGGGGTCTGAATGAGCCACTAAAAGTAAATGATGAACCAAAACAACCCCTAAAAAAAATTTGCAGACGCACTTGAAGAGGAATTTCACAATTTTTATTTATTTATTTATTTATTTATTATGTTTAGTAAAAAAAACACATCGTCATTCAGAGTGGGTTTGGTGTGAACCGCTCTGTTCCAGAGAAACAGGCCCAGTCTCAGAGCGACCATATTGTGATTCACAGGGTAAAATTGGTTTACTGTAGAATTCACCTGCTACTGAATTTTGACCATTTTCAGAATTTTCAGATTCAGACTTGAATTTTGAAGCTTTACAGTATTCAGGTTCTACATTAGGAATTTGTTCGTTGTACCGTAGTAATGCTGTGAAAACTACAGGAATCTGTTACAGTGATGTCAACATACTGGAATAGCACGATTTGGAAGCTAGACAGCATTTATGTACTAGATTATCACGATTCTTTTATTTCCAACAAAGTGAGGAAATTCCAGTATATCATTCATATACAGTATAATCTAAAGGTTTAATACACTCACATCATCATCTCTGTCGTGCAAATCCACAAAATGATGCAATTAATCATGAACTGTTGTGATTAACTGCACGAAATGATGCAATTAATTGTGAATTGTTGTGAAGAACTGTAGAAAATGATGCAATTAATCCATAAAAAAGCAATTAATCGTGAATTGTTGCGATTATCTCTACAAAATGATGCAATTAATCCACAAAATGATGCAATTAATCATGAATTGTTGTGATTAACTGTACACAATGTGACCAATCACGCAACTGCACAAAATCAAGCAAGTAATCATGATTATTGATTGATAATGATAATGACAAAATAATAAGAATAATTGTGATTAATTGCGATTAATCGTAAGGTTAGCATCAGTAATCGTGACATTCTTAAGAGATTCTGAAGAGACCTCATCATCTCTGTCATGCAAAATCCTTGTATCTCCAGTTTTTCCTGTTTTGTTTTTCACTTTTTGACACAATATGAATCTGACAGTTGTTCTTTACACTGTTACCGAATTCATTACATTACATGGATGGTGATTTAACCCCTTAAACAGCCTCAGTGGGCCGAAAGTATTACTACAAGCTTCTATTACCAAAGTATAGCCCCATCAGTTTGCACAGAAGCAATACACCTTAGTGTGTACTAAGCCTTTCTGCATTAAGGGGTTAAACTTCACGACGTTTCTCCAAACTCATGCATCTTGTATTCAGAAAAGTAGGTTCTTTATGGCACCAGAGGAGGCTTTTCAAAGGAATTGCTTAAAGGAATATATGCTATATGGACAAAAGTAATGGGACACCTGCTCATTTATTGTAGCTCAAAGCTGGCGGCTTTATACCCCTCTAGCCCACGCATGGTGCTTGAGGCATGGTGCCAATAGGTTCATGTTTATCTGACTCACCTAGTCTCAACCAGAAACTACAATATGCTAATGATCTTTACAGTGATCTGGGCACCACTTGTACCAGAAGCCAGACTTAGAAAAACTGATGAATCATCTCATACTCTTTTGTTCTCCATGCAGTCAACCTTTTCTTTCAAAAGAGCCAAAGGAAGTGCTCACCCATGACTTCCAGTTTGACCGTGGGTGAGCTGTTCTGTTCTGGAAGTACGGTCAGATCCCACCTCCTCCACCAACTTGGGGAGCATAGTTCACCTGTGATCACGGTTTCCTGAAATAGCATATGTGATTCAGGACTTGTGGTTTAGGACTTGATCGTTGGCTAATCTCGTGACTCAGAAGTGCTCAGAAAAAAAAACATGGTACAGTGCAGATAGGCTTCTGGGACCAGAGTTGGGAAACATGGACCCAGAAATTGTTCAAGACATGAGTAATAGCTCATGATGGAGTGTTCAACTGCTGGAATACGCAAGGCTAAGGTTTCAGCAATGGGAAAGAACTGCCTAGAATATTAGCAAACTGCTGAGTAGGTCTGCTAGAGTAGGTCGCAACTCGACCAGATGCTTTTGGTGGCCTCCGACAAGCTTCTGGCATAAACCAGGCAAGCTTAGTTTTGCCGGATCGCTATTGGCTGCATCATCAATGGAATTTCAGCCGGTGGCTGGTGTGGCAATGATACTAATGCCGCCATAGCGATGCTATGCTGAGGTAGTGCGGCTAACACCATGGTAGCACTGCTAACGCCGCAATAGTAATGCAGATGTTGTGATAGTAATGCTAATGCCACAATAGAGATGCTAGGCAATGGTCGCATCCAGCGTGCTGCTAATGCTGTGGTGCTGATGTTCAGTCTACATGCTATCGCTATGGACTTATATATTCAAGCAAGGAGACCCAACCTCTGCTTGGCTAAGATTACAGCTTCTCATATACTTGTTAGCTTTGTGGGAAACTGTAGTCCTCAGAAGGTCAGGACCAGAAAACTGTCTTTTCTAGGCAATTCCATCACTCAGCCACTCAGGAAGGGAAACTGCTTCCTATTGGCCGGTCGGCCTACCGGCCCTTGGCATTGAGGCTGCACCTCAATCTTTGTCTCATTTGACCATCAAACTGTCCTTCAGAAGGCCTTGTCTTCTTTTTCTTTGACCATGTGGTCCAGCTGCAAACTTTAGACCAGCTTGAAAAAGCAGATATTAGAGCATGAGCTTCTTTCTTGGATTTCAGTGTTTTAGACTGTAGATAGTGACCCTGGTGTTCCAGCAGCTTCCAGGTCATGACAGGCCTGTCTCTTGGTGGTCCTCAAGATGTTCCTGACCATTCAAACCAGGGTCTTGCGCACAGTTTGGTAATAGTCCTGCAGCTTGGTGGTTGGTGTGGTGCAACAGATAACACCACTACCTGCCAGTGAGCTACCACACCAGGTGGGAGTCTGGGGTTCAATTCCTGGTCTGGGTGACTGGGCCGCACTACGCCAATAAGAGTCCTTGGGCAAGACTCCTAACACTACATTGGCCTGCCTCTGTAATACGAGTAGCCCTGTACATCGCTCTGGGTCAGAGCGTCCGCTAAATGCTATAAATGTAAAGGTAAGCTTCAGAATCTGAATCAGAATCAGAATCTGATATTCCTGGATAATGTGCATCTTTCCAATCTAGTCTCTTGCAACATTCAACTTTTTTGGAATATCACAGTCCTTAAAAGAATGCGTATGATGGCTAAAACCGTAAGTCCACTGGTGATGGTCCTCCACCAACAATCACACCATTGATAAGACCGCAGCAGTGACAGAATTCGAGCCATCACAGTTTGGCCCTGGTACATATATGAAGTTTTGCGCATCTCCTTCCTCAGGCCACATTAAGTATGGAAGCAGGCAGACGTTTGTTTTGCATTTCACACTATGTCTCTCACTTCACTCTGGCGAATCTCGCAAAAGCTTGGCCCCTGGGAGGCTATTTAACACTGCTCAAAACTCCACGCACACTTACAGCGCAAGCCAATTAACACAATGCTACAATTCAGCAGCGGACATCACTGCATAAAACATCTCAGACGGCATAAATCAGTCCGCTCCTCCTTTCCGAAATCCCCTTAGCCCCAATAAAATAAGCATGTCGATAATGCGAATGAGAGGAATGAGCTATTGTGCTAAACACTTGCTTCTGCTGCAAATAAATGAAGTTGCTGATGAAGCAGCCCCTTTTTTTTTAGCAACCGTCATGATATCTGTTCATTTACGACGGGACGGGGAAGTTATATCAAAGTTGTCTTATATCATAAATTTGATGCCCTGATAAGCAAACCGCAGCAAAGGCTACCTGTAGATCCCTTAAGGTCTGCTCTGCTCTTGGGCTGAACTTGTTAGGCTGGCCTGATCTGGCCATGTCGGCAGTCGTTGTATATGTTCAAGACGGCTGCCCAGACTCAGATTTTGGGCCCCGTAAAACAGATAACACACTGGGCCCCACAGTGCACCAGAATACTCAGTTACTACATGTTTTAGGGCCTCTGTCAGTCACCCCTGCTCATCTGCATCTACAGCCTATTTCTAAAGACCTCAGAGAGCTCTTTGGATCTGGCCATGCTGATCTTCACCACTCACTTCGACCATCAATCAAGAGCAAACCAGACTAAACGTCTGAGGTTTAAATAAGACAGACTCCTCCAGAATAATCCTCTCTAATCATGTTCAAACATATGGACAAAGTGTGGACAAAAGTATTGGGACATGTTCATTCATTGTTTCTTTCAAGGGTATTTTAAAAAGTGCTGATCCTGCTTTTGCTGGAATAACTGTCTCTACTGTCCAGGAAAAAAAATCTAATAGATTACTATATAGAGTATTGGTGTGAGGATTTGATTGCATTCAGCGACAAGAGCATTAGTAAGGTCAGGATGTTGGATCGCAAGAAATATTGGATGGAGCACCATCCATCATTCCAGAGAACACAGTTAGTTCCACAGCTCAGTGCTGTGGGGGCTTTATACCCCTTTAGCCCACACCTGGATTTATGCAGCATGGTGCCAATAGGTTCATGTTTATATGCTCCAGAGAGTCCTAATTTATTGGTAGTACCTTTTTATAGGGACTAGACAACGGGTGCAACTGAAAGTAACATTTGGACATATATGTATATATATGTAAATATATATATATATATATATATATATATATATATATATATATATATATATATATATATAGAGAGAGAGAGAGAGATAGATAGATATATACATATATACATATACACACATACACACACACACACACACACAAAGTTGGATATATAGAGTTGAAGGTAATCCTTCAATTGAAGAGGACATTTATAACACATTAGCAGTATACATATAACATCATGACCGTACATGACATCCATTAGCAAACAACTCCCTCTTTCTAATAGTTTCAGTGACAGGCAGGCTAATAAATTACACCATGCGTGGAACGTTACATTTCACGCTTCTGCCAAACATTAAAGCACTTGTGTTTTTCGGGGCCGGGTGAGTAAGCGGGTGAGGTGAGACGGAGGAAATTTGCTGACTTAAATTGTGGCAAAGGTGACCCGGGCTACACAAGCATTGACAGCTTTATGGGCTGTGGGCCTGGGAGAGCGGGGCAGGAACGCGGGGCCTGGCTAAACTCCCAGACTCACACAGGTACTAACAGAAACAAGCTGGACACCCACCAGCGCACCTCAGGCCTGCCCTGTTCCTTCTGCTCCACACTGATACTGGGGCCAGCTAGCAGTATGACTGCATTCTGCGGTATACAGTATAGACGCCAATCAGCCTTATCATTAAAACCACCTGCTAAATATTGTGTAGGTCCCTCTTGCGCTGCCAGAACAGCTCTGACCTGTCGAAGCTTGGACTCCACAGGACTTCTGAAGGTGTCCTGTGGTATCTCGCACCATGACTAACCTAGGTGAGGCCTCCATGGGCATCAATGAGCCTTGGGTGCCAATGACCCTGTCGACAGTTCACCGGTTGTCCTTCCTCAGAGCACTTTTGGTAGGTATTGACTGGCCACCGTATGTCAGGAACACCCCCACAAGACCTGTCTGATGTTTTGGAGCCACTGGACCCAGACCATCAATGTTATTCCCTTAGACTGTCTGTGGTTTTAATGTTATGGCTGATCTGAGTATAGCATAGTTCTATGAGTGGGTCCCATATAAGGTGAAACATCTTTAGGCCTTCCAAAAACAACCCCCTTCAGACATGTAGGCAACCCTCTACGCTGCGTGGATGTTAACACACGACTGGCAGAGCTCATTAAACAGCATGGTCGCTCTGCACGAAGGGCTCACACAGTTTGTTTTTGCTGTCAGTCACTGCGAAACTGGGCAAGCCGCTGCAAAACCGCGCCCTCGGACGGTTTCATCAGCAGCGTCTTCCTCTCGGGACGCTCTGTGGCATGAGGTAAGAGGGCCGGCCGCAGCTGCAGGCAGTCCCACCTTTAGCTAATGGAAACCTGGAGGCCGAGGCTGGCCTTCAAACTTATGAGTGGTGTCTTTGACAAAAGGAAAACATACTTCTCATCGTCATGGGAGTAAGCAGTTTGGTATGTTTCGACACATTCATATTAGGAGGCAAATATGGCAGGGCTGGTCTGGCAAACCACAATGATGTCAAGGTGGACCAAGCAGAAATGTCCCATTACTAGCATTACTAGCACTAGGAAGGTCATGTTAGTCAGGCCTCAAAGATCTAATGCATTTTCGTTGCTTAGCATAGTGGCTACATGACTGACTGGCTGTCCAGATACATTGATTAAAGGTGCTCTAGAATGTCAAACTGTTTATGGTGGAATAATAAGAGCTCAGTAAATATACACTGACATACCATCAATCTCAAACACTGCTGTTCCTCCTTCAAAAGAACATCCAACAGAACCAAAACAGCTGCAAAACAGGATAATTTCAAAACTCTTAAACTGTTTCATCACAGTTTTGACTTGTATTATATTTACACCCGCAGAATTTACATAACCCCCTCCCACTCGCGAAAGCTCTAGTCAAAGCTGGTGAAATGCTAAAACCCAGGAGAAAATGGAGTTGTTGAAACTGGAGAGCAGCTTGTCACCTCCAGACTCTGCTAGTTATGGAAATACAGGCTGCAGACCTTGTGACCTTGAGGCAGAAGGGGAGCTCAAACCGGGCAAGCTGATGGTAGCATACGAGGAGGAGCAACGCTCAAGTATATAACAATGCTAGCCTCTAACACGATGCCTTATCTGCATTATCTGCTCCCTCAGAAACTAACTGGACCCCCTCCGCTGAACCAAACTGGAGATAAACACACATCAGAAGTGAAAGTACTGGACTAACTGTAAGACTAGAGAAAGCCAAACCAGGGAGGGAAATAGGGGTAAGGCTAAAAGCTAACCGGCTACAATCTCATCCACTTACTTAAAGCACATTCAGTCACCGGTGAATCTGTGAACCGGCCACAAGGTCATTGGTGCCCAAGGCTCACTGATGGTCATAGAAGCCACATCTCACAGCTTAAGGAAAGAGTGATCTGCTGCTTATGCTAGTCTTGGTGGCTCATGTTTTTAATAGTAAGACCAAAAAAAGACCTGGGGGAAGCGAGTAGGGGCAAGGCTAAAAGCTGCTGTTTGATTGCTAAAATAGCTAGTGGATAGCCAGTGGAACACAACTGGCTACCAACTCGCTACTGGGAAATGCAGTCTTTCTCAATCTTTCCCAGTGTTTGACAGTAGCGTAGCAGACAGACTGCATTTCCCAGTAGCAAGCTGGTAGCTTTTGTGTTCCACCAGCTATTTCAGCAATCAAATAGCAGTGTTTCATTAAATATGGATGTAGATTTTAGTCAAACAGGTCATTTATTCTCATGTATCATTTTTCGTGACTCTTCGCAAAGCACCACATTCGAACCAAGCATGCCAACTGAGCTTTCACTGACAGTAGAGGCTTATCAACATAACATTCCTTGTTATTGTCGGAGTCATTTATTCACATATTCAGAGAAGGGTACACTAAAGGTCTTCAGAAGCAATTTGAAGACCACATGTTCTTCAAAATGACAACCTAGCAACTGTTGTCAGAGAAGGTTATGCCTGAAGGCCACAAATAGCAGCTAAAATCAGAGAAACCACAGCGAGTAGCACTGGAAATAAGAGCGCTGTATTGTTCCCGTATTGGAGGTTAGACCCGTATCTGTACCTTACATTCAGAGCTAACTGTTTTAATAGCAAGTCATTAAAATCACAGTTATCCTCAGAGACAACAGTATGAGGTACTTCTGTCTGCCCTGTAGCTAGCAGTGGAGCATTTCCTTGAAGGGTAACTATCATGATGCTCAGCTCTAGCCTTTGTGGAGTGGTCATTTCACAAATTGAAAAGAAAAGGGTGGCTTGTCTTTGACATACAGGACGTGGCCCCTGGTCATGGCGCTAATTAGAAGTAAGTATAAATGATAACCCTAGATTACATCACTCAGTCTCTCCAGATAACTGGAACAACAGCTTCTTTGTTCATCCATATCCTGAATGTGTAGTCTATCAGAGGCCTGTGTTAGACCAAGCGTTGATTCTGCTCTTCATATGGGTACAAGCCTAAGACTTTATGGCGTAACTGTGGGGAGCTGTCTATAAACCTTTATAAATATCATTTGCCAAAACACATAACGTCGGTTCCTTCAACCAAAAAGTAGTTCTGCAATGGTAACAATTACAAAACACCAGGACTGACTAAGTGGAGGTTGGCTAAGATACCTGTTGAGCCCTGTATGCAGTCCAAGAGAACTGCTGATACTACAAGGCTCACTTTTTGTGGTCTGGACAGAGCCTCAGAACTGTCGTTGCTTCAAGTTTACATTGACATTTACAGCATTTAGCAGACTTACTTTTCCAGAGCGACTTACAAAAGTACTTTGCTATTTACATAAGAAAAACCTCAGCTAGTTAGAATAGACTAATAATTCAAAGATTCCTCTAAGTTTAGACTCTACTAAACACAAGTCAGTAAGGTGACCATAGTACTCTTCTCTTAACCTGAGTACTCTCAGAAGAGGAGGGTCTTCAGTCTGGGTTTGAAGACAGTGAGTGTTGGACTCTGTTGTTCGGACACCCAGGGGAAGCTCGTTCCACCACTTCGGTGCAGTACAGAAAAAAGTCTGGACGCTCGTCATCCGTGGATTTTGAGGGATGGTGGGTCGAGCCGAGCCGTACTTGAAGCTGGAAGGGCTCTTGGTGCGGATCGGCTTTTGACCATTTCCATCAAGTACGGAGGGGCTGGCTGGTCCAGTCTTGGCTTTGTAGACCAGCGTCAGGGGTCTGAATCTGATGACCTGGGCAGCAGCTACAGGAAGCCAGTGAAGAGAGAACGCAGCAGAGGAGAGACATGGCTGAATTTAGGAACATTGAAGACGACCCATGCTGCTGCATTCTGAATAAGCTGCAGGGGCCCGATTGTGCGCAGAGGAAAGCCCACTTATTGTGGAGATCTGTACAAGTGCAGTAGTCAGAAAAGGCCGAAAACTAGGTGCATTATTGAGCCAAACGCTACAAACTATTTGTGAGGTTTATGGTTCAGTTTTGAGTAGTTCAGTAGTTCTCCTTATTCATAGCAGAGGGAGCCTGGTCTTGTGTGACTGGAAAGTACTACACAGCAGTGTTGCAAAGATGGCCGCTGAGTGAACTTTTACTTGCCTATAAGGACTTTGGTTCAGTTCAAGTGTGATAAAGCCGGTGCTGTTATCACAAATCTCAGCTCAGTTAGAATGACTGTGAGGTCCAGGCTCATAATGTAAAATGTATGTATATGCATAAAATATGGTAATACTTCTTAGGCATATCCGTGACAAATCAAGGAAACCAAAATGAGGCTCCCTGCTTCCAACTCTGGAAGCATCCAACTCTGATCTTCTGTGGAGCCTCTTATACAGTTACTAGACCCCTATGCTGTTACGCTTTGTTAAATATGGCTTTTTGCAGGGCAATGCTAAACAAAAAAAAACATTCAGCAGAAGTTTAAGTCATAAGCGGAAAACTATTAGATTGCTGCTGATCAAAAGTATGAAATCATTATTTAAAAGTGTGGAATCAACATTCAAACTATTTGAATTCCAAAATTTGAACATCCAATAAATGTAATAAAAAAATTGGAATCACTGTTTAAAGGTTTTGAAATATTGTTTATATATATATATATATATATATATAAATAAATATAAAAGTTCAAACATTTTATTAAAATGTTATTAAACTATTTTTTTTAGTTCAAAAGAATTAACTTAAATGTTAAATCTTTCAGAACCAATTAAAGTCTTTAGGCAATTTCATACTACCACACAAATTGCTGACTTAAATTGATTTAATAGTAAAATGTGGAGAAATTCTTACAACCTGCATGTGGAGTCCAAAGTTGAAGGGTGAATGCTAACCTTTTAGACAAGACAGATTTCCTTATTTAAAAGTTCGAAGATTTCATATTTTCTTATTATTTTAAAGTTTTTTTAAAATTCTAAATCACTTTAAGAGTTTTGAATTATTGTTTAAAAGTCTGGAATGATTCAGATATGTATAATCACTGTTCAAATGTTAGGTCTCACTGATCAAAAATTTGAATTTCCAAAATTAGCTTTTTGTAACAATTTAAAAAATGTATTCTTTAGATGTTTGAAAAAGATTAAATTGTTCAGGAATTTAAAATCATTGTTCAAAAGTTTGAAATCTTTGAGCAATTCAATACTACCACCACACAAATAGCAAAATTCAGTTTATTTAATATCAAAACTAAATGTGGAGAAATTACTGCAAACTGTATGTTAAATCAAAAGATGGGGGAATGCAAACCTGCAAGACCTTCTTGAAGACATGTGTGACCAATACTTTACGGTGCCTGTACAATGAATGGAAAAAGGAAATCAGAGCTTTGGGACATCCATGATGTCTTTTCCTTCTCTTCTCTGTGTGCCCTCACTTACTCCAAGCAATGGCTTATTCATATGGGAGAAGGAGGCCTGAAATCCTAATACAGCATGGTGTTCATCCAAACAATGTCCTGTTGTGTGAGCCCACCGTCTTTTCCATGGTGAACTGTTCAGGAATCAAAAGGCCCATTGCAAAAGGATCCCAACACGTCATAATAACATTCAGGGTTATATGGACTGGGTGGTGTGGAGACCCAATGCAGTTGCTTTATAAATTAGCCCAGGGGTCCCCAATTCTGTTGAACCAGGTATGTTTGTGCAGGAAAGTCAGCCCTATGTACTTCTGGGGTGTGGTAGACACTTTTACATATCACAGTCAAAATCGCTCATGGCCTTTTCCAAACTGCCCAGAACCCAGAATTTCATTAACCGCTTCCAATGCACTATATATACTTTGAATTATGGCTATAATAATGTCCCAAACTAAGTTAGACCTCTTGGGAATATGATTAGGTTTTGAAGCCATGGCAGAACTTCAGAAATTCCAGAGTGTGTGGCTGATGCCAGAGATTAACGGCTGAGTAGAAAAGCTTATACTAAAAGGGGGAGTTTTTTAACCTGGCTTTTTGCAGGGCAGTGCTGGGCAAAAACAAACCATGTTCAAGTCAAAAGCAGAAAACTATCAGATTGCTGCTGTTTAAAAGTTTAAAACTCATTATTTAGAAGTGTGGAATCACAGTTCCAATGACTTAAATTTGAACATCCAAAAAATGTGGAATCACTGTTCAAAGTTTAGGAATCGTTGTTTAAAAGTTTGCAACTATTCAAATATAATTATCCACATAATCACTGTTTAGAAGTTTGGTCTGGTTGTTCAAAAATTTTAATTACGTGTTAAAAGTGCAAACATTTTATATATATATATATATATATATATATATATATATATATATATATATATATATATATATATATATATATATATATATATATATATATATAAAAAAAGCAACATTTTTGAAATATTGAAAGTTCATTGAAAATTCACTTCAAATACTTAGTATCACTGTTAAAAAAGTTTGGATTCATTTAAAAAAACCGTTAAAACACTTTAAATGATTTTGAATCATTGTTCAAAATTGTTTAAGGGTTTATAAAGATTTAATTATTAGAAACACAGTTGAAGAATTTGCAGTTATTAAAAAAAAAAAAAAAAAAAATTAAACCACAGTTTAAAAGTTGGACTTTTCAAGGTTTGAAAGTTCGAATTTGATAAAACGTATCATGTTTGGTTGCTCATAAATATGCGTGTGCGTGTATATATATATATATATATATATATATATATATATATATATATATATATATATATATATATATAAAAAACTTTAATAGGTTTGCCTTTTAAAACATTAAATGTCAAGTGTTCAGAATAATAAACAAAACTGTAGATGTGTCATAAATGATTTACAAATCTCTAACATCTTGAATTGAAAATCAATTATAAAATAATTTGTGTAAAATTATTGATATAGGTCATTATGTACAGTGGATATAAAAAGTCTACACACCCCTGTTCAAATGCCAGGTTTTTGTGACGTTTATAAAAAAAATAAATAAATAAAAAATAAATAAAAAAAAGCCCGCAAGATAAATAATTTCACAACTTTTTCCACCTTTAATGTGACCTTTAACCTGTACAATGCAATTGAAAAACAAACAAACCTTTACAGTGAAAAATATCAAATAAAAACTTAAAATAACCTGGTTGCATAAATATGCCTAACACCCTTAAACTAATACTTTGTTGCAGCACTTTTGGCTTTTATTACAGCACTCAGTCTTTCAGGGCTAGACTCTGGCTGGGCCATTCCAAAGCATTAATCTTATTCCGGTGAAGCCATTCTTTTGTTGATTTAGATGTGTGCTTTGGGTCATTGTCGTGCTGAAAGATGAAGTTCCTCTTCATCTTCAGCTTCAGCTTTCTAACAGATGGAACTGTTCATAATTCCATCCACCCTGACTAAGGCTCCAGTTCCAGCTGAAGAAAAACAGCCCCAAAGAATGATGCTGCCACCACCATGCTTCACTGTAGGTATGGTGTTCTTTTGGTGATGAGCAGTGTTGTTTTGCGCCAAATATACCTTTTGGAATTATGTCCAAAAAGTTTAACCTTGGTTTCATCAGACCAGAACACATTGTCCCACATGCATTCAGCAGATTTCAGATGTCTTTTTGCAAAATTAAGCCGGGCTTGGATGTTTTTCCTTTGAAAGATAAGGCTTCCGTCTTGCCACCCTACCCCATAGCCCAGACATATGAAGAAGACGGGAGATTCTTGTCACATGTACTGCACAGCCAGTACTTGCCAGAAATTCTTGCAGCTCCTTTAGTGTTGCTGTTGGCCTCTTGGCAGCCTCCCTGACCAGTTTTCTTCTTGTCTTATCATCAAATTTGGACGGACGTCCTGTTCTTGGTAATGTCACTGTTGTGCCATGTTTTCTCCACTTGATGATGACAGTCTTCACGGTGCTCAATGGAATATTTAATGACTTAGAAATTCTTTTGTAGCCTTCACCTGACTGATATCTTTGAATAATGGGATCCCTCTGATGCTCTGGCAGCTCTTTGTGGACCATGGCTTGTAACTACAAAAATGTCAGGACAAGCCTACTAGAACAGCTGAACTTTATTTGGGGTTGATCAGAGGCACTTTAATTGGTGACAGGTGTGTGCTGACTCCAACTGAACATGAGTTTGAATGTAATTGGTTAAATCTGAACACAGCCACACCCCCAGTTAAAAAGGGTGTGCATATTTGTGCAACCACCATATCTCAGTTGTTTATTTTTACTTCACCTCCCTGGAAAGTTTTTTGTTTGTTTTTCAATTGCATTGTAAAAGTTATGGGTCACATTAAAGGTGGAAAAAGTTGTGAAATTATTTGTCTTGCTGTCATTTTTTTACATCACAAAAACCTGGCATTTGAACAGGGGTGTGTAGACTTCTTATATAGTAAATGTACTAAATGACAACTAAAACAACACATTTTAGTGTGTAGTTTATATTTAAATCTATGTTATATAATATTAGTATTGAATATAAAATAATCTAGTTTCTTCTACACCTTTGAATGGCAGTGCACATCCCTAACCTTCCAAGGTTCTTGAATGCTTCTGCAGTAATGTTAATGGCTCTATTCATTTAGAATTGTGAGCACTCAAAGAAACATGTGACTGCATGGTCACCTGGTTCTTCTCTATAAAGGAAACACTGTTGTAAAAGAAATGCTGGAAAAAAACAGCCTGGCCAGCTCAAGCTGGTTAAGATGGTTAATCTGGTTGACCAGCTTAGCACTTGACCAGTATAGAGTATGTTTTCATTTGAGTTTGATGGTTTACAAGCAATATCAACCTGACCCAGCTAAACAGCCAGGATAACAAACTTAACCAGCATGACTAGCATGACCAAGCTGGACAAACAGTATGACCAGCATGACTAAGTTGGTTGACGAGAATGACCAGCAAGATCAAGCTGGTTTACCAGCATGACCAGCCTGACTAATGTGGTCAACCAGCATGACCAGCATCACCAAACTGGACGACTACGTTGATTCACCAGATGGTTTAACTGGTCTACAGGCAATATCAACTTGACCCAGCTAAACAGCCAGGATAACAAACTTAACCAGCATGACTAGCATGACCAAGCTGGATGACCAGCATGACTGAACTAGTTGACCAGCATGACCAAGCTGGTCAACCAGTATGACCAGCATAACTAAGTTGGTTGATGAAAATGATCAGCAAGACCAAGCTGGATGACTATGTTGATTCACCAGATGGTTTAACTGGTCTACAAGCAATATCAACTTGACCCAGCTAAACAGCCAGGATAACAAACTTAACCAGCATGACTAGCATGACTAAGCTGGATGACCAGTATGACCAAGCTGGCTAACCAGTATGACCAGCATGACTAATGTGGTCGACCAGCATGACCAGCATCACCAAACTGGACAACCAACATGACTAAGCTTGTCAACCAGCATGACCAAAATCAAATGCAACATACACTATGCTGGTCAAGAGCTGGTCAACCAGCTATATTACCAGCATAGGGTATATGTTCTACTAGATGACCAGCTCTTCAACCACCTTGACCATCAAAGACCAGCTTTTGGCCTGAAACCAGCTCCCAGCACTAGCTTGAGCCAGTTTTTACATGAATGCAGTGGATCAGCGTTACCTCACACACTACAGTATAATTAGTGTCGTATGACTCCTGCTAAACGCTATGTCATACTCAGCGACCTCTTGACCTGTTCAAATGTTTGAACAGCTTTTTTTTTTTAAACTATAGCTTTAAGGCTGAGCCCATCCTGAGAAAATATACTGGGACAATACGTCCCACTGAGTTCAATTATGTGCCTGGAGTGCAAGCTAGGAGACAGTACATCATTTAAGAATGGGTTGAGGAAAGGTCTGTAAGCACTCATTCATTCATTTACTAATACAGAAATACACACACACACACACACATACACACACTCTCTGTTGAATAGAATAGTTTGAAAGTAAAAGTAGTGATAAATACATGCCTTAAGCTCGGGCTACGGCTAGTTCACAATCATCATCATTGGGGAAGGCCAGGTCATCCCGTGGGCTCTTCTAAGCAGCTGCCTAGCACAGTTTATATAACTGATGGCCAAAAAGGTAGGGGGAAGCTCTAAGAAGACCTGGTAGCCTACAGTTAGCAAGAAGAGAAGAGGTCAAATTAAGGGGTAAAAAAAGTCTTTCCAAGAGGCCAATCAAAACACCTGCAGAAGATCTTCAGGAAGATTTAGCAGGCTCTGGAGTGGCGGAGCACTGTTTTACTGTGCAGCGAGCGACACCTACACCTATATGGCCTTCATGGAAAAGTCATCAGAAGGAGACTCTAGATATTCAAAGCCTGATGCATTTTGGGAACAGGTCTGTGGACTGATGAAGTTGCACTAGACCTTTCTGGCCACAATGAGTAAAGATATTTGGAAGATATAAGGATGCGAAATTCTCTGAAAAGAACACCTTTCCAACTGTTAAGCAGGGGGTGGATTGATCATGCCTTGGGTTTGTGCAGCAGCCAGTGGCACAGGGAACTTTTTACAGGTAGAGGTCAGGCTGGACCTGAAACACACCTCCCAATCCACAGTACCTTCCTGACTACCTCAGGAAGCACTGGCTGAAGGTTTTGCCATGGTTCTCAGAGTCTCACAACCTGAACATCATTGAAAATCTATGGAGACTCGAGACTAAACTCAGAGAGACTCATGAGTCGACTCCGAATCCAGACACCTCAGAGATTCAAGACTCACTTATTTACTCATATATACACACTCTCCATACACACTCATTCACACACTCATTCATTCACTTACATATACTTGCTCTCTCAGTCATTCTCCCGCACGCATGCATGTACACTCTGTTTCCTCCCCAGCACCGGGGGCAACTACTCATCACAGGAATTCTTGGGGAATTTCTGCGCTACCTCGCAGGCAAATAAAATTAGCGGAGATTGTGGCGACAGAGTGTCCATTGTGGCGATCACACAATGTACCGTTTCATGCCTGTCTCCCTGCTGCTTCTGCTGGAAAGTCCTGTGCCGAAGCCTGCCTTCACTCGCCTGGAGGGATGCGCTCGTCCCTCCCTAAGACACGGTGGGACGGGGGCCAAGCAGCAACGATTAAACCGATTACAAGGAACACAGTGGTTATTCCCCCACTACAAATATAAGAACTTCTACTCATAGTCACCTGATGCTCATGTTGTTGTTTTTGTCTCTCTCATTGGCCAGTGCAGCCCAGGAGCTTTCTTTTTTTTTCCTACTTTATTGGGGTTCAAAGTGTTCATCTGGATGAACTCAATAATCAGGAGAGAGGCCGTATAAAAGTACTCTTTGTAATTCATTAAAAAAGAACCGTCTTTTGTGGTGTCCCACAAGGCTCAATTCCGGGACCGTTCCTATTGTCTTTCTGCATGTTACTTGTAGGTAATACCTTCAGGCAACATGAGACCAGTTATCAAAGCCATGCCTATGATTAAAGACACATGTATCCTTTTGAAAATCGAATTGTCTCTACATTAAGTCATGTATTTTTGTTGCTAACATGCCTTGAGAGCAACTAGACCTCACAGGGGTCAAAATCTGGATCTGAAGTACAAAATCTGGCTGTATTTTTAGATTCTGAGCTAGGTTGTTGCAGCTCTTATGTAACTGGCCTAGCTGGAATAGCTTGATTTACACTTTTCATAGAAATATTTATAAAAAATGAAATGCAATTTAGCATTTAATTAAAATTCTGCCTTTTGTTTTTTATCTATTTCATTTATTAATGTATTTAATTTAATAATTTATGCAGCTATGTCTCTGTAACTTTTTTCTTAATGTCAACCAGTATGGTAAAGTACTGTAAACGTCTTAGCATAAAAACTACCCTGCTACTGGACTGTGCCGCTTACCCATAATGCATTTTTGAGCTGCCTTCATAATTCGATGAACCACTTTTGGATCCATAAAGAACCAGAAAGAGTCTTGAAAAATGGTTTAAAGACCCTCTTCACACTCAAACATCTCCGAAAATCTTCCAAACATAGTCTTTATGGAGACAAAATTGGTACTTTTATAGCATTGCTCAATAGCATAGCATTTATTTTGAAGAGTATATTACTTTAGCTCTCAAACTGACCAAAAAGCAAGAAGATAGCCTTTAGCAGTGCTGCCTCAGACGTCCACCCCCCTTCTCCCCTTTCTTCAGTTTTTTTGCACTCAAGGTAGCACCCCGTTCCAAAAGATGTTCCAATGGCACGTCCATGTTTCATAATTGAGAACAAAGACAAGCTCACATTTGGTGGCTTAGCAACTCGTGGGCAGATGAATTCTCATTATCAGGACAGTATTCTAAAAATATGAGCTGAACTGTCAGCCATTAGAGGAGCTCTTTGTGGATGGCAGTTTGTCATACATTCCTCCGCACAATTACACGTCGCCTCATGCTCGGAGAAACAGAGGTGGCATTATGGCCGCGGCCACCGCTGCACTGGAGAGCGTAGAGTCGGAGCTTACAAATTTAGTTCGGACGACAAATGGAGATATCACAGTAATGTTGATCATCGGAGCCGACCTTACAACTCACACACCAGCGAGTAAGTCTAGATAAGTCTACATGCTTAGGCCCTCTTTTTTTTTTTAGCTGTAATTTGTTATTTTTCTCAGTTAGAAAATTCCCCCCCTGGCAAAGAGTGGCAAGTTGTTTTCGGTGTGAAGAAACACTGCCTTTGTCTGGCCGTCTTCTAGCATTCTTTCGCCTGAGGGGTCAATTTGCCTCCTGTTTCTAGCCTTTATTGAGGTCTGGACAGACATGCATACATAGGCATCTGAAGGGCCCTCCTTGTACTCGCTTTGCTCCTTGCAGCCGAAGAAATGTTGGCGATTGACCGTAACTGTTCTGCAGATACACAAATCCCCTCTCTTGCTCCCACCTGATTACTATTCAGCACATGATTTTAAGGAACACTTCTTATTTCTCGCAACAGTTTGGCGTAGATAGATAGACAGATAGATAAATATACAGTTGAATAGATTGATCGATAGATAGATAGACAGACAGGTAAATAAACAGATAGATAGACAGATAGATAGATAGACAGACAGATAGACAGACAGACAGACAGACAGACAGATAGATAGATAGATAGATAGATAGATAGATAGACAGACAGACAGACAGACAGATAGATATATAGATAGATATACAGTTTAATGGATTGATAGATAGATAGATAGACAGACAGACAGACAGATAGATATATAGATAGATATATAGATAGATAGATAGATATACAGTTTAATAGATTGATCGATAGATAGATAGACAGACAGACAAATAAACAGATAGATATATAGACAGACAGACAGACAGACAGGTAGATAGATAGACAGACAGACAGACAGACAGGTAGATAGATAGATAGATAGATAGATAGACAGACAGATAGACAGACAGACAGACAGATAGACAGACAGACAGACAGGTAGATAGATAGATAGATAGATAGATAGATAGACAGACAGACAGACAGAGAGATAGATAGATAGTGATAATGGGCTCATCATACAGAAAAATCACACAGGCTCCCTGTGGCTCAGCAATGTAATGTGCTACCACTAAGGCCGGGGTCTTGCGAGTGCGACTCCTAAGCCATGCCACTTTGCCATCAGCAGCAGGAGTCTGAAAGAGCACAATTGGCTGTGCTCTCTCCGGGTGGGTTAATGCGCTCTCTCCCCTCATTACTTTTAAGCAATGTCGGCCGGCACAGGTGTCTGTTAGCTAGTGCAGTGGAGCTGGAGAAATACATTGTATTTCTCTATTTCTCTCAGATTCGTGCACTGGCCCATTTGTCTGGTTCCAACACATCACCTTCAAGAACTGACTGTTCATTTGCTGACAGACGCCACTGTAGAAAAGATAATCAATGTTTTTTACCTAATGGTATTAATGTTATGACTGATCGGCTTTTATTAAGGAATCCTTGAAGAGTCATTTCTTATATGAATGCTTGGAGGATCATACCAGTATCGGATGTATATGGGTTTATAAGGATTACTTGGAAAATCATTCTTCCACTGATTTTCCAAGTCAAGTGGTACGAAACACAACCTGGGAAATTGTCTTCATTCTCAAAACATCTAAAACATCAGAAGAAACACAATGTGAACCTCTAGTTGCAGAACACACACCATCAAAACACCCACGCCACACATGTATGAAGCTTTATTATATATGCATTATGAATGTTGAATATGTATTATATGCACTGAGACACATTAATGATGCTTGTTTTTGGTGGAAATTGTGGTTGGCAATGTAAAATGTAGCTGGCGTGGGATTTGGGGGTAAAACTAACACTTGGGGAGTAAAACAGTGTTCTTTGACTCTTGTTGATAGCGGAACCTTTTTTTTTTTTGGTGCCATATAGAACTATTTGTTCCAAGGTCTACACTGAAGCATCACCAAAAGGTTTTCCACCAACCCATAGAACATTTTACCCAGGGAAAGCACCATTCAAGCATCTAAATGGTTCATTGCTTTGTCATGGTTCTATGCAGCACCATTGCCTTTACTAAAGAAACTGTGAAGAACCCTGATTTTTAGGCATTTCTGGTAAAAAAGGTTCTTCACCATGGTTCTTCTTCAATTCGGAACCAGTTTTCCCCCTTACTGTATTAACTTCTGAACAGCTCAGCCAGTTAGCATTGCTTTGCATGTAGTTAGCGATTAGTAATCCTTAGACTGCAAAAGGCCATGGTGCCTGAGGGGTTAAATGGTTCTTTGACTGGTTAAATGGATGTTTACCATGATTGTTATAGGTGAAGGAACCTTTTTCAGTATTTAATAGAACTGTTTTATGCATTCAAGTAGTGCTTTGAGTGTTTATGGCATATATTTTGTATTGTGTGTATATTTAACAAGTGCTTTACCGAAAGAACCCTTAAAGAACCTTTTCTTATGTGAATGCTTGACCCCTTAGACCCTGTATGTAAGCCCATACTCTCTTCAATTTCATATCTACATTACTGCCTTGATTACCATCAATTTCATAGGCCCTAAAATTGAGCCCTGTGGGACTCACAAGCCCTGCGGAATTACCAATGACCAATACAGTCTCTGCATTAGGTTTAACTAGTGAATAATGAACCTAGGCTACATTAAATGGATGTTTACCATGATTGTTATAGGTGAAGGAACCTTTTTCAGTATTTAATAGAACTGTTTTATGCATTCAAGTAGTGCTTTGAGTGTTTATGGCGTATATTTTGTATTGTGTGTATATTTAACAAGTGCTTTACCGAAAGAACCCTTGAAGAACCTTTTCTGATGTTAATGCTTGACCCCTTAGACTCTGTATGTAAGCAAATACTCTCTTTAATTTCATATCTACATTACTGCCTTGATTACCATCAGTTTCATAGGCCCTAAAATTGAGCCCTGTGGGACTCACAAGCCCTGTTTTTACAATTAACAAAACAGTCTCTGCATTAGGTTTAACTAGTGAATAATCTGGAACCTAGGCTTGATTGTTCTTCACTATAATCGAGAACATGTTGTATATGGTTTAAAAAAGAACCTTTTAGTAAATTGCCTTCAGTGAAGAACCCAACAAAGAGCTCAAAAACTTCGTCTTCGGCTGACGTCTCAATGCTGACCTTGGTGTGCTGATTAAAAGGCATGTGTTGACTCTCACTATCTGCTCTGCAGGCTCAAAACCGCCTCCTGTGCAACGTTGGTTGGAAAGTCCCCTTTGGTGTTGAGAACTTGCAGCATGCAGCTTGACATCAGACTGCACAACGCCGCCATGCGGGGCAGAAGCTGGAGGAGAACCAAGAGAAAACACCCCGATAACAAAGACCAGATCAGTTCGTTTTCATCACTTCTTCCGTATTGATCTAATTACGTGCGAATCGAATGGAAACACTACCTTCTTTCTTCCCCTCCTCTGCTCGCGGTGTATGTCATTTGAGGGACTGCTTCCAAGTATGTCACATAAAACTCCATACAGTGACCTCTCTCGCGTGGTAAGGGCTGTAAAAGTTTCTAATCTCATTTCACTGGACCACAGCAGCTCACTCGCCAGTTATTTACAGGCTCTCATGCCGCTAATTGCCATCAGGCCATCCTGAGCTTAAACGTGGCAGCAACCGAGAGCGTGAACTCCTCACTGGAGCTGACACTTTGTTTACTACTGTGAGAAGAACCAGCGGTTCGGCTTTTACTGAGTGCTTTGAGATCCTAAGAGCAGTTCTGAGCTCAAGGAACCTGTGCTCGTTCTCCACTTAGTGGTTAGAATTAGAGGAATTAACAGCTGAAGCTTTGAGCATGAATTATGGTCAAAAACGATTAAGCGCTGGAAAATATCCGTGTGGGTTTCCTCCGGGTACTCCGGTTTCCTCCCAGCACCCAAAAAACACACATGGTAGGTGAACTGCCCATGCTAAATTGCCTCTGGTTGCGAGTGTGTGAGTGAATGGAAGTGTGTGTGTGTGTGTGTGTGTGTGTGTGGTACCCTGAGATGGACTGGAGCCCTGTCCAGGGGGTATTCCTTCCTCGCGCCCAGTGATTCCAGCTTCGGATTCAAGCTCCAGATCCACCACAATCCTGACCAGGAGGAAGTGGAAAAAATAAAAGGGCCAAAAAAGGTTCTTTGCACAACACCATACAAGAACCACTGTTGGTTCCACAGGAAGCGTTGCAGTGGATTGGTTCTTTGGAGAACTATTTTGTCAATCTGATGTGTAGAACTTTTCTATAAACCTTTAAAAAGTCTCTTTTTCAAATATGGTTCCTCAGAGAAAGTTGGTTCCTTTATGGCATGGCACAAAGAACCCTTGGGGAGTTGTATACTGGTTTTACACCAGTTCTACACTAATTCATGGGTTCATCCCAGATTTCCAGGTAAAGACTAAACAATGTTCTTCACACCCAAAGAAATATCCATTAAAAGTAGTTCTTCTGCAGCATTGTGCAAAGAACCTTATTACCAGCTTTATTTTTAAGAATAACAGCATTTTGTAACAGTAGTGGAACCATAAAAAAAGTCTGTAAATAACCAAGTACATCAGATAATCCATCACAGAGGAGAACCAGTTAACCATGCCCTTTGCAGAACTATTTTTAATTAGAGAACAAGCACAAATGGGATCTTCAATGGCAGTGATTCTCAAATCGGTTTGTTCCATGAATTTGTTCCAGTTTGCAGAATCCACAGCGATAGATCAAAAATGTGGACTGTCTGAAGGTTCTTGGCGACTGGTTTGAGAACTACTGTTCAATGGCATCATTCAGAGGACCCTTTTTGGCACCTTTTTTATGGAGTGTTCAAGGATACTCTCAACTGGTTTCCTAGTGTATATGTTTTCTTTGGTCCTCAATGATCTGAATGCGTCTGAGATTTGTCCTGGACCCTGAGATCCATTTCTTTAGGATGAAGATCTTCAAAATCTTCTAGATCGGTCCAGGATTCTTCTTCACGTCAATGCTGTTAAAAGTATAATCCTTAAGGAACTTTTGGAGGTTCTTCAATTTGGAAATGTGGAGGAACCCTCCTCTGGCGGAAATTTCCTGAAACCATTTAGAGGAACAAGGACCTCCACTGGTGCCCTCTCAGCAAGTTCGACCAGCTGTAACTCCAGAGTTGTGGTACAGCTATGCTGTGAAAAGTAGAAGATTCTTGAGGAACATTTGGAGATTCTTTGGAATTTAAAAATGTTCTGGAACCTTTTCCTCAAAGCACCTTAAGAGGTTCCTCCACATTTTCAAACTCCAAAGAACCTCCAAAAGGTCCTCAAGGATCTTCGACTTTCCACAGTGTAGCTGTACCACAACTCTCTAGAGTTACAGTAAGTCCAGTGTGAACCTTCATTCTTCAGTCTTTTACCAGCTGGTCGTACTGGCTGAGAGGGCACCAGTTGAGCTCCTCGTTCCTCTAAACGGTTTCCTCTGGCGGAAATTTCCACATCCTCACTGGATCCCTTCACCTTTTTTTGTTGCTCCTTTTTTTGGTTGCCCACCCACAGCTCTGCACCGCCGAACGTAAAAGATTAAATGAAGACATTCTTGAGCGTCATCCAGACGAAAGGCACTGCTCTGATTCCACTGATGAGCGGATCTCTAACTAGAGGCAGCCTCCCATCTGGCTTCAATATGGCTTTTGTCACATCTTTACCCAAAAAGCTGAGACCTCAGCTCCTTTTGATTTGACGTATCAAAGGCTGGTGAACATCTTTCATTTCTACCTAAATTAGTTGCGTTAGAGGTATTTGAGCGAAATGGCCTGATTTAAATTCTCGCTCTCTCCCCGCCTCTCTCTCTCTCTCTCTCTCTCTCTCTCTCTCTAGCAGCTAACCCCATAGAGTGGTCGCTTCATGTTGAAGTGGATTAGCCTGGAAAAGGCCATTGTCTTCAACGCCGAATCAAGATTAAGGATTCAGGGCTGCCTCCCATCCCAACATACTGCTCTCTCTTACTCTATCTGTCTCTCTCTTTGTCTATCTCTCTGTCTTGGAAACATGCCAAATATTCACATTCATCCCTAAGCGATTCGTTTACGGGAAGGTTTAATCCAGTGTATTTAGTCGTGATGGATTTTCCTTGGAATACTGAACACTGTCAATACCTCTCTTTCATTGTAGGCTGCCATTAGGTTCCACATCGGAGTATCTTGGGTCATGTCTGTTAGGGGAAAAATCGACTAAGTCAAAGAAAATCGATGACCAAATTAGTCTGCAGCTAATTTAACAGTCGATTAGCTGGTGGCGTCATCATGCGTTTCTCTGGCTGAGCAGGAATGGCTGTGGATGTATGTTAACCACGGATTAAAAGCCAAAGTTTATCCATAACATTGTGGAATGCAGTTTTACTGCTGCTGTAACGTCTTACAGTAATAACTTCATCAATCTGGACTAAAACCGCTACAGAGCCAGAAGGCAACACAGATACGCATCTGCAGGGAAATAAGGTTCTGGACAAATGTCCTCCTTGGAACTATACATTATATGGAGGTGTTTTAAACCCTAAAAACGTTCCTCGCATCTCATGTACACAAAAAAGTGGTTCTCCAAAGAACTATACATTGAAAGAACTTCTACCCAAAAAGCTAATACTACAAACAACCCTGGACCACCTGCATCAATTTTCACAAGGTTCTTAAAGGAACTGTATTGAAGAGGTTTCCAATCATAGAGAAGAACCATTTCCACATGCATTCCCACTGCATTCCTAAAAAACCCCGGAAAACCCTGTTCTTTGTGAGGGTGTAAGGCTTCATCAAGTGCTGTGAATTCTCTTCCTGTGCTTCCAGACTGTTTTATGCTCAGTGCTTCACTATTACAGCTCCCCCAGTGGTGGGCAAACTGTCCTGCCTTGGGCAACCCACTTGAGCTGACCCCCACATGGACGCACAGCACAGTCAGTCTACTTACAGTGATTGCTACATACGTACGCAAGCCTCGGCTAGTTCACGCTGCGAGCACTTGCACGTGCACGTGGCCATCGGAAGCCATATGGATGAACGTAACACGAGCAGAGTGCCCAAGTCGAAGATCCGCACAAGCTGTGCACCTAGCCTGGGTTAATGGACGGTGGTTTCAGATGCCTGTCTAAGTTTCAGATTGGATTTGGGGCAGTAAATGGGGGCAGGGAGGGGGCAGCGAGCAGCTGTTAATGCCCCCCAGGTGAATGGGACTCCCCGTGGCTTAATGCTGTCTGAGATAGCCTTTGTCAGCAGTAGAGACACAGCCTGGCCCACTTCTCCACCCATTGTCTCCGTGTCCTACCAGGAAGGCTTCAGTGATTCATCTTAGAACCTGCGCTTTGGACGCCTTTCTGAAAGTGGGCCTTTCATTCCAGCTTCCGCCTCACGCTCCTGGTTGTAAATGTTTTGGAAACGTGGCTACAGTGCTGTCCAGTGTGCTGGAGAGCAGCTCCAGGCCTGGTCACTGAGTCCTGTTAAAAACAGAAAAGCTCACAATGTTTAATGGCAAGCTAAGTAAGAAAGGTCAATGTTAGAATGAGAAAGGTCAAGTAAAGTCAAATTTGGGTTATAGGCCAGGTTTACATCCATGGTGTTTGGTCCTTATAGTTCACCGGGTTAACCTGTATTATTGGTATAAATGTAGGTATCTGTTGTGGTCAGTCTCTGACCAGCTTCTGTATTAAGAATGGCTTAAAAGGCCTTCGTGTTGAAGCCACAGATTTCTTACAAATAGTAGAAATTTGTTTAGTTTATTAAAACAAAAAATTCTTTAAAGGTTTCATTCTATTGTTGAGTGATAGGCCAGTTTCCCAGACACAGAGCTTAAGTCTAAACCTAAACTAAAAAACATTCTTAGTGGTGATTTACAATTTACTCCTAAGCTTAATCAGTGTCCAGAAAACCAGCCCTTCAAGTTCTATTAACAAAAAATATTGTGTTAAATAAAAAAGTGAAACACCTTTTTATTTAATATTATTCTTTATTATTTATTTTTTTATTTTATAATTGTCACATATATTTAGTTATTTTGTTTTTAGTTTTGTATATATAAAGTTTTGGCACATAATTGTATAAAAGTATAAATAAGTGAATAAATAACATCTTAAATATAAATACAAATCTAAAATATAAACATTTTATGCTTTCAATTTTTTTGTTTTTACATATTTCGTATGTTTATTCTTTTCCCGAACAAAAGTATAGCATGACAAAAAAAGAAACAATAATTCATAAAATAATAAAAGATAAGCACTACTTAAATTTAGCCAAAGTTGAGCCACATTGGTTTTAAGTGTTTTGTTTATGCCCAATGAAAGAGTCCACAGCTTTAGGCTATAAAGACCAAAGGCAGTGTCACTGCTTTGATGACCTGACAGCAGGAGCACCCCCCCCCCCCCTCTCTCTTTTCCTCATTCTTTATGCTCAGTGTGTGTGCATTTGTTCTGTACACGGCCTTCAGTGCCCTGGCATGTCACCACCACCACCTCAACCGAAGGAAATACAGAAAACTCTCATGGTAATTCAGTATGAAATATGATTACATGGTAATATAAACTAAGATAGGCACAATGATTTAAAGCTATGCACCCAAACCTCCACATTTGAGCATTGTTTTATGACTAATGATTTTTTAAAATAAGCCTTTATTAAAAGAGTCTGTAAACTAGGTATATACTCAGTGTAGTGTATAAACAGCTCTCAATATATGAATGGTTTGGAATGTGCAGGGCCTTCTGTTAGTGTTTACATACAGTAAGTTGTTAGAAACTACCTCCACCATGTTTGGAAGCTGTGCTATATATATATATATATATATATATATATATATATATATATATATATATATATATAAATAGTGAATTCTGTGACTCCAACATATTTCTGATATGATATCTTGTATGATATGATATATGATATATAAGAGTTGTATCCATCCTACCATTGCTGTTAAACTTCTCAGATGCTGCTATGAGAACTCCATGAGAACAGTCTATGGCTTAACGCGATGTTGGCCGGCACAGGCCTCTGTTAGCTGGTGTGGTGAAGTTGGGGACCCGGTGCTTTCCTCTGAGGGTGTAAGCTGTTGAGAGAAAAAAAGGGGACAGATTGAAAAAAAGAAAAGAGCCCAAAAACCACGGCCTAGCAAAGCCTAGCTCAACTGCGTTATTATTGGGAGATGGCATCACTAGCATTGCTGTAGGACTGGTCTCAGAAGTTAGAAGGGAGCACAACACATTCATGAGCTAATTTCTAACCAAGTTATGAAGCTTTTCAATCGTCCCACTGCTGCCGTTAATTACTACCAGGTGGGTGCAGGCACTGACAATGGCTGTATGGGAGCAGAGAGGCCCGGCTGAAGGGACTGTCCATGGTTACCTTTTGTGTTTGGAAGCGATCTCTATCTTGTTGACAAAGACGGGCGCAGGAACAGGTGACAGAGGCTTCCCAAACGGCCTCTCCCGGCGATGGTCGCCCCTGTGGGCAAAGCAGATGGCAACAGGCCCGTTGCTAGGCGTAAGGCCTGAGGAATCCATTTTTTAATTCCACATTATTTGCCTCAGAACCACAAGCAATATCCCGAGCGCTCCCGAGGCCAAAAGGGGAGGAGGGCCACACTAAAAGAAGACACAGAAAGACATAGCAGCTTTGTCAGTGCTGGCCTCAGAGGTTGAGAAGAAGGGGTGGAGGGAGAGGGGAGGGTCTCAGAGAAGTACTAGCTCAGGCCCAGGCGCCAAGACATGTAGCGTTGAAAGAACCAAGTCAGCCGATTAGCACAACGCTTGTATGCCTCAAAAAGAAGAAGTCAGCGACAACAGCGGAGCAGGTTTTCCTTTGAGTTTTGACGGGGGCGCCGTGTCGTGGCTGTAGGCTCTGCTAATTCGGGTAAACATGTTCTACCTTCTTTCTCTGGGGGTTCTTGGTTTGAAAAAATAACCAGAGCCCTGGATACACACACAAACGCTGGACGTAGAGGGCGGGCAGCCAAGAAGGAAGTGTTGGTGGTCTCCCAACGC
Organism: Salminus brasiliensis; assembly: GCF_030463535.1. Taxonomy (NCBI): domain Eukaryota; kingdom Metazoa; phylum Chordata; class Actinopteri; order Characiformes; family Bryconidae; genus Salminus; species Salminus brasiliensis. Next base: position 38,975,025 of record NC_132885.1, on the reverse strand, counting down.
GTTTGATCGAGGAGCTCGGCGGCCGCTGCCGAAGTTTGTTTTCATCTCAATAGTCGCCTTTAATGGGATCACATAACAAAACTGATTTTTCCTGGAGAGGAAAAAAAAAACAACAAAAAAAACACCTCCATGCAGACAAACTTGTCAGGAATTGCGGCCGCTTTGATACTCGGATCCAAAAAATAACGGTGCCAAAAAGGAATTAGCAAGCAACCCGTGAAAGTGAATCATTCAAGCGATTTGTTACAAATTCCTGAAATATCATTAAAACACCTGCCACAATAATTTACATAATAATCACCATGAAAGAGATTTTTTTTTTAAATCAACAGATTTTTAGCTTTGGACATTTTCTAAAATCCATAAATCCATCCATCTGATGTTCATAAATGAGCAGTCCCAAGCATCATTCCGAGAATCCATCATATAATATGTTTTAAGAATTTGCATGGATGGAAATTCCATGGAACATTTCCCTTGCGTGTCCTTTATAGCAGTGATGAGCTCACCTAATTTCTGGGATCTTCTGGGATGTTTCCCAGTGACTCAAATGCACCAATGAATTCTAGGAATTCTGACAAAGGCAGTTTGCAAAGAAAAAGCTACTAGAACCAAGCTCAGCCCTCCTCACCCACCACCCACCCCACACTCCCCCCAACTCTAATGTCAACCATGTGCTCAACCAAATGATCTGAGCTCGTTCATTCACAACTGTCAGATCAGGTAGGTGTAGCATATGTTGCAACACAGCTGCACATTAACACACTGACCTTACGCCACACGTTGGCCTTAGATGGCTTTCTGTTGCTCTTGGCTTTCTAAGGCCTCCTCAGGAAGTATCTAGAACTTAAAGCCCATCTTAAAATGCTCAGTCTTCCTTGTAACTTCAGTTGCTTAAAACAAGCAAGAACCTAAATTTCAGTTGAGTTAGACAAAGCTGCAGCAGATATAAAATATTGTATATATCAGGTTAAAAATATAAGTACACCCACATGACTCAACTAACATTTGCAGCTGAACCATATTCTGGAGAAAAGTTTATGGTCAAATGAGACCATGAGATTAGGTTACTTGGCCACAATGACCAAATGTAGGTATATTTGAAGCACTATAAGTGAGGCCTTCAACCCAACGAATACTGTACCAACTGTTAAGTGTGATGGTGGTGGGAGCATCAGGCTCTGAGCCTGTTTTGCTGCCAGTGGAATGGTTGGAACAATGACTGAAGAAGGACTACCTCAGAATTCTTCAGCATAATCGATAGCTAGATGGTTGAAACTTGGATGCAATTGGGTATTGCAACAGGACGATGACCCTAAACTTCCTAAATCTGCAGGTGTATGGAAGCGTATGGTCGTGCGGGTCTCCCAGCAGTGGCAGAAATCTCAGTCGACAGGCTGAAAGACGAAACTGACAGACAGGAAGCGCCGACGGGTTCACCTTTGATGTAAGAACTGCTTTTAGAAGTCAGCACATGTTCTTCACAGGGAACTGCAGACTGCAGACAAGAGGCCTTTGCTGACTTCTGCTCAAGGTTGATGAGAATGAGGAGAATTTCCTGCAGGCTGGGATTTCTGCCACTGCTGGTAGACCCTTATGACTGTATGCTTCGATACACCTGCAGATTCAGTTACTTCCCTCACACTATGGCCTTTGGTAGGCCCAAATGCAGTCCCTTCTTTTAGCCAATCATTAACCGCTTCTGCTTTACGCCCCATTTTCCACACATCCAACAAAACTGTACTGCACTATTGTCAAAGTCTGAGTCCCGTCACACAGCTTGGAGGAATTTATAGCCTGATCATTACTACCATCTTGAACATGCAAGGGAAGTAATTTGTTGCCCTTTTCTACGTTGTGACCTCTTTTTTTTTTGGAATGCTCTTTGGTCTTCATTGTCACAGCTTTGCTTCAGATTCATGGTCGGAGCAATGGTACTAATTTGTATCCAGAAAAGGTAAACTACCTATAGGGCAACTTTGAGCTAGTGGAGTAAACAGAATGCATTGCACTGGACTTAACTGGACTGTTATGTTGCATGAAAGTTTGACTGTGTAAAGACGACCTTCCAGCTCCAGTTTGCAGAGTCGTCGGTGAACTGCTGTGCAAGTGAGCCATTGCTCACTTTGATAGCAGCTTAATGTAACAGAGTTAGCAGGAGATTGACTGTGAGAGCCCTTCATTAGTGAGAAATGGCCTTTGTTATGTTGCAATCTTGAACTTCCCCAGCGGATCCGAATGCAGAACGCACTCCACCTGTTTCCTGAACAGCGCCAGTGACATCATGCTCGCCCGTCCTGACTCGCACAGCGGTGGCAGTGCCATGCAAACAGAGCTCGGACGGAGTATTTGCGCGAGGCGTCGCGCAGTCTGCTGAAAGACCCTTTCGTCATCTTACATTTCCTCCCTCTCTCTGTCTGTCTTTCTATCTGCACCCCCCCCCACCTCCTCTCTCTCTCGCGCTCTCACTCTCCCCCTGGTCTTCCTCGCAGCTCATTCCCGGTCTCCTTCACATCCTGATTATAAAGCGCTTATCTCATTAAAAGCTTTACTGATGTACGAAAAGGCTGGATCTGAGGTTTTGCATTACACGCCCAGGTTCACCGCATCTTTCTTAGGTAGTTATCTTCTCGTTGCTTTGGGTGGTGCTGCAATCTGCGGCGAAGTGTCTATCATGCCAAATGCAGTAAAAGTGGGGGTCTGGCTTGTGTCCGACTGATGGATTTTGTACAACATCTTCCTGTTGTGTGTGTATGGATTGCCTTACGAGTGCACTACATCTCCTTCCATCTTGAGAAAGAGCTAAAGGAGCATGACATGTGGTCGTAGTTCATCTCGCTGCAACAGTTTCTAAATTGTTCCATGAAAAAGAAAGAAGTGGGACTGAGGGTTTCTTCTGACTATGGCGGCGTTTGAGTACTTTTTGAGAGGCCTAGAAGTCTCCAAAAAGCCATGACCACCTTCTTCAGTGTACTGGAAGAGTCATTTCACTGGTTTTGACAAAGGGCTTGCTACACTGTTAAGAGTGTAAGATCCTTGAGGAACCTTGAGGAAGTTCTTTAGTTTGAACCCTGAAGGAACCCTTTTAAGGTGCTTTGAGGAACCCTTAAGGTTCTTTCAACCGTTATCTTCAACAACCAAAAAAAAACAAAACCTTTTCTTGCAGGTTCCTCAAATCAGCGTAAGAGGTTCCTCCACACATATATGAATTCATTTCATGTTTCATAAATATATGTTATATATATAATATATATTTAAAAAAATATATTTAACAGATACATTTGTGATCATTTTCATTAAGTGCAAAAATGTATTTTTTAATATATTATTTTTTAATAATATAATCTTTTAAAACATATAATATATAATTATTTAATATATAGATTTGCAATAAATTATATATATATATATATATACAGCTCAGACATTTTATTCCAGGCATTTCATCAAACAAAGCTGAGTTACCTGAGTTTGCAGACTATGAATGTCATAAAGTCCCAACAGCAATGTGAAAGACTGGTAGAGAGCCTGCTAAGACGTGAGAGCTGTAATGGACAGTCAAGGTTATTTCACAATATGAATAACCGTGATTTCTGAAAACTCTCAAAGTTCAGATATTAGTGCTGTGTTGTTTAAATTGCAATAATAACTTCTTTGCATTATAATTATCATAATCATTTCTTTACATTATCTGAGCAGTAGTTTTTGAGCAGTTGCCATTTCTGCAAATAAATAAATGCTCTAAATAGCAAATATTTATATTAGGAATTTTGGTAAATTTAGGGGAAATGTTGTCCATGGTTTATGAAACACAACGCAATTGTTAATTTCCCTTAAAACATTGCCTATAAATAGTCAAACCAGAGAAACTGATAATGTAGGGTGGTCTCTTCATTTTTTCGCGGAGCTGAAGAACCTTCAAACATTCATCAATGATCTTTTTTCATAGTGTAGGTAGCCCTTACTGTGTGAAAAATAGTAAAGACCAGTGAAATTAATCTTTCAGTGCACTAAAGAAGGTTTATATGAATGCATATATATTTATGTGAATATATAATTTTCTTTTTTATTGATAAAGGAACATACACTCTTGCTTCATCATCCAGGAAGACTGTTCCACTGTCCAGAAAGGGCTGCTACTAACTTGATACTGCAGATGTATTTATGGTAACTGTCAAATACAGGCTCCTTGGTGGCTTCAAGAAGACAAGATGTTGCCCGGCCTCGTTTTCTCCACTGTAAATCATTTCAGTCGTGTAAATCAACCGTCTCTCTTAAATGCCACAGTTATCAGAGTGGCTAACTCCCAAAACCAGCGCTGGGAATCAGGCCAGGTTTGGTTTTCCGAAGATCTTTCAGGCCAGCAGTTTCACAAAGCTTCCACGTCCATTTACCTGCACCAGATGCACCATCCATCTGCCTGGTTGACCTTTTTTGGACGGTTCTCCGCACAGCGTGAGAGTGTGAAACTGAGATTTTACACACATTTACACTCCCTGACCACTTTACGATAACGTCCACCTACCTTACAGGTCTGCTATATATGTGTACACAGTTACAGACTGTTGCCTGTCGGCCGGCTTTTTCTGCACAATAGATCTCCTCCCCTGTCTGCACCATTCATCACTGGTCAGTTTCTGACCAAAGGACTGTTCTTGACACAACTGACACTTGGCTGGTGGGCCGTTCTCAGCTTAGCCGCGACTCTGTAGTGACACTGTAGTGCTCACGGTAGTGTGAGTGGTGCTGGTACGAGTGTATCAGACTGAGGTTCCTGGAGTTTTTACACGTGTCAGTGTCTACAGCTAGGCAAGACCACCACCCAGACCTATCCAGCCAAAAGCTCTGTGGCTCTGTGGTCAGGAACTGACCACTGATGAAGGGCTTAGGGGGTGGCTATCACAAACTGCACCAACAGAGGAGCTACAGGCTACATGGTGGAGGTATATGACCCATATGAGAATCTGGAAATAGACGACAGAAACAGCCATAACATTAGTACCAGTACAGTTAAAGTGAAATATGTATGTTTGTAAGTAATGAAGTACAAATACTTAAGTAGAAATTTAGATTATCTATACTTTACTGGAGTAATTATTTACCCTATCCAGATAAATCTCTCCATCCGGAAAGTGTGAGTCTGATCGTGATTGGATGGGAAGTATAAACATCTACCATTTTGACTCCCTATTGGTTCATAAGAGATCCATCACACCTGCACACGTCCCGTCACTCTCCAGTGAGCTCACAGCAGACGTCTGTAGTCTAGTATGAAGACTGTGTCCGTGGCAGAGACTCAAGAGAGCTGCAGTGAAACGTCCCGACTGAGCCCCACATTTACATTCCAATAAAGCTTATTGATCACACGCCTCTGAAGTCTGACTTTCTGCAGCTTTACAGAACTTCTAGACAACGACTCCTCATATTTTCCTCCATGAAGCTCATGTTGATGCTCAGTAGAGCACAGAGACGCTCCTTTAATAGAGCTGATATTACTGAAATGCTTCATTTTCAATGGGCAGATCTGCAGCTGAAACATGAGCCTAGTGCAGCCCAACATTTTTAATATCAACATTTTAATAGATCATTCTCCTCATTATGACTTTTAGAGAAATGTTTTTTTTTTTGGGGGGGGTGGGGTGGGGTAGGTAAGTGCACTATAGACCCCTGTGGCGCGGCCTAAGCTTTCGGTCTTTGTTTTCCTTCCATTACTTTTACTTTTCTACTTGAAGTGGTTCTGAAACCAGTACTTTTCCACTTTTACTGGAGTAAAAAGCTTCAGTTGATACTTCAGCTTCTATAGAAGTCTTTTAAACCCTCGTATCTCCACTCACTTCTACCTGAGGAATAAATGGGAATACTTTTCACACTTTTGATTGTAGCTGGCCTACTGGAGTCATTGTCTGGAGGTTCTTCCATTCGAGTGCTCCTCTCACGCCGCTGACTCTGAAGGGCTGCAGTGTGAGATCCTGCAGTATCTGACTCACCGAAGAGGGGAAGGAGTGGAGTGAACTCTGAAGCAGTTCGCTCTTCATTCTGCTGCTTGTTTTAATCTCACGTTGGGAGCGCACCCCGGCGACGGCTGTGTGCTCGTATGTCTCTCGCTGTTTCCCTCTCTGCCGAGGTTTTTATGGGGATTAGGTTTTGAAAATCCTGATGAAAACATGGGGATTACCAGCTCGGGAAAAAAATGCCAATATGTGCGTGGTTTTTTAACACTTCTACTTTTAACTGTTTAAATGTGTGTGTGTGTGTGTGTGTGTGTGTGTGTGTGTGTGTGTGTGTGGGAGGGGGGGCATGTTCTGAATAAACTGTCAGTAATGTCATGTAGTGAGATGTTATAAAACATGTTGTTATGCAACAGCTGTGACTTATGTGGACTCTGTGTTTATGTGACCACTATTACACAACTGCAGTGTGTATGTGTGTGTGTGTGTGTGTGTGTGTGTGTGTGTAAAAACACACTTTATTTATTTATGTTATTTATACATTATATAATTACGTTTTACTAAATGTATGTTTTATATGTCTATGCATTTTCTATTCTAATGTCCAAATATGTCATCTTATTTATATTTGATATATATTTTATATCCTATTAAATATATGTAATCATATATTTTCTTGAGGCCTTAATTATTCCAGTGTTACATTTTAATAATAAAATAAGATAAAAACTGTTAAAAATGCTAAACCTTCTGTAAAGATATTAATAATAAATGTGTGTATTATGTAATATATAAAATATGTACACTGAAGTGTTGTTGTTGTTAAGTGTTATTTAAAAATAAGTATTCTGTACATTAGTAATAATAGTAACAACAACAATAATAATAATAGTAACAATAATAGTTATTGTTAGTATTACAATATTGTATAATAATAATAATAATAATAATAATATATGGTATTAAATGTTATTATTATTACTGTTTACAATAGTAGTAGTAATAATAATCATTATTATCATAATATAAACAAAGCAGTAGTAGCGCACTAATCCCTGTGTGTCTGTGTGTAAGTGTGTGTGTGTGTGTGTGTGTAAGTGTGTGTGTGTAAGTGTGTGTGTGGTGGGGGCAGTGGGCGGTTCTTTGGTGAACTGGTCACTTTATTAGAACCCCCTACCTTGTCCGTCTTACTAGTGTACACTTAAAGACAGCATCTGTTGATGTCCAGTGTGTGTTAGTCACCCCCTAACCCTTCATCAGTGGTCAGTTTCTAACCCACTGGCGAAAACCTAGCTATTTCTGTTTAACCTGCGGTCAGAAACTGACCAATAACACAGTGTGTGTGTGTGGGGGGGGGGGGGGGGGGGGGGTGCTATAACCTCTGAAGAACCCTTGGCACTTTCGACTCTTCTTAGTTCTTAGTGTAGCTGTTCTAGGTCTGGCTGGAGTGAGAGAGGGAGAAAGCAGGGGGAAGGGTGGGGTGTGGTGGGTGGGGGAGCTCCGAGCCCTGAACAGAACAGAACAGAACAGCAGCTGTTCAGTGACTTCAGAGCCGGAGCAGCAAACCATGTTTGACAGAAAGCGAGGTGCGGTCAGGCTTGGCTGTTTGAGGGGCGTCCCGAGCAGCCAGTGGCGTAAGAGTGCTGGAGGGAGTCAGGCAGAGCGGGAGCGGCCCCCCCTGGCAAGGCTCCCTCTTAAAGCAGCAGCACTTCAACCAGCCGCAGTGAGAGCGGCCCCGGTCCCGCCAAGGGTGGCCTGGACAGCACATCCAGGCCAGACGAGCTGGCATGAGCGGGCATTCCAGAAACATGGGCATTCCCCGTTTACACAGAGAGAGAGAGAGAGAGAGAGAGAGAGAGAGAGAGAGAGAAAGAGAGAGAAAAGGAGAAGAAGAAGAAGAAAAAAGGGAATTCAAAACCATCAAAGAGAAAAGAATAATGAAAGTAAGAGAGAGAGAGAGAGAGAGAGAGAGAAAGAGAGAGAGAGAGAGAGAGAGAGAGAGAGAGAGAGAGAAAGAGAGAGAGAGAGAGAGAGAGAGAGAAGGAAAAAAGATGAGAGAGAGCAAACGAAAAAGACAGGGGAGAGAGAGAACAGAGGAAAAGAAGTACAGAGAGAGCGAAGAAAGTGAGAGAGGGGGAGGAAAGCAATAGAAAGATGAGAGAGAGAGAAGTGAGGAAGGAAGAGAGAGAGGCAGGAGACAAAAGAGGAAAAAAGAACGAGAGAGCTAAAGGAAGGGGTAGAACAACCGAGAGAAAGAGAGAGAGAGAGAGAGAGAGAGAGAAGAGAGAGAGAGAAAGAAGAGAAAGTGGGAGTGATGAGAGAGAGAGAAAAAGACAGGGTAGAGAGAGAACGGAGGAAAAAGGAGTAGAGAGAGAGAGAGGAAGGGTGAGAAAGGTGAGTAAGAGCGATGAGAGAGAGAAAGACAGGAGAGAGAGAGCATAGAGGAAAGAGGAGTACAAAGAGAGAGAGAGAGAGACAGAGAAAGCGAAAGAGGGAGAGGAAAGCAATAGAAAGATGAGAGAGAGAGAGAGCGAGAGAGAGAGAGAGAGAGAGAGAGAGAGAGAGAAAGAGGCAGGAGACTAAAGAGGGAAAAAGGAGAGCCAAAGGAAGGGGTAGAACAGAGAGAGAGAGAGGGAAAGAGAGAGAGAGAGATGAGGAAGGAAGAGAGAGAGGCAGGAGACAAACGAGGAAAAAAGAACGAGAGAGCTAAAGGAAGGGGTAGAACAACAGAGAGAGAGAGAGAGAGAGAGAGAGAGAGAGAGAGGTGTTCCTGCAGACGCTGGAGCCCAGCTATGCTGCTCTTGGCCGGTTTGGTGGATTCTGAGGCGTCACGGCGCCTTAAAGAACGTTCCGGCGTGGCCGCTCACTCCCAGCACATGGCATTCATTTTGGGGGGAGGTGGGAGGTGGATGGGACACGGCCTGCTCGTCTCCCCTCACAAAGCCCAGCGGTGCCTGGGCAATTAGGAGTCCACAATTACCCTGGGGAAGGATCTTCTCCAGAGTCGGCCCGCTCCGAAGCCTCTGACGGAAGAATCCGCGTTAGAGCTGATTTACTGTCCCGGGCGTCGCGGAGAAATGGCACTTTGTTGTGGCCTCAGAAAGAAGGCGACACAAACACGTCTGAGGCCGGCCTTGCGGCGGCGATGGGGGTAATTAAAAATGTGTGTCGGCCACATCCTTTGTGATTCTCACCAAATGCGCTGGCGTGAGATCTCCTCTGCTCTGGCGACAAGGCCTGAAATGTTGCCCTTGCCCAGGCCCCTGCTGCCCTGCTGACGGCGGATACGTGTCCCAACACCAGAGGCGCTTCCCTCGCTCCCTTCGCGCTCCCTGCAGAGTTAACAGCTTAATATATTCCTGTGATTCGGTCATTCTACTGATCCTGATCCATCTAGGAGGTCCAGGGACGCATGTGGCCTTGACTTACGGGCGTTTCTCCTGAGCCGATTTCACCACAAACCGTAACTGAGGTCGTTTCAGGGGAAAGGGGAGCACACGTCCGTACACTTTGTCCAACTGCAAGGGCACAAATGCGCTCCCCCTTTTGTAGTACCACCTTAATTGAACCTTGAGAAACCTAATAAGACCATCCAATCTTTAGGCAGCATCCTCAGGAGATCCAGAGATTCAGTGTTGCCACAGCCATCCGTAAGTCGCTCTCTCTTTCAGTGGGTATAGATAGCTCAGCTAACTGTGACCAAGCATCTCTCATAGAGAGTCAGTTCAGGCTTCTGTTAGCTCCTGTGACGGGATTGGCTGTTAGGGTCTAGGTTGGTAGGTCTACCAGGGGACTCCGGGTTTTATCCGGGTTTCCGGGTTTCAGGACTAAGCGGACTAAAACGCTGCCACTATGGCCCGAAGTCAATTCCTGGGTCATGCTGCCTGCCATCAGCAGCCAGAGCCTGAGAGAGCACAATAGGCCTTGCTCTCTCTGTTTGCAAGTCGAGGCATCAGAGCTTGGTACCCGGTGCTTTCCTCAGGCATGGGTCAGTTATCACACCCCTCCCAGTGTTGGGGGTATTACATGTGATAGGGGGAGGGTAATTGGTTAGCAAACAGACTTCACATTGATTGCTTCTACTGTCACAACTCTTCAAGCCACCTTACTGCCACACCTGTGCCATGTCCCAGTGATGAAGCTGTTACTATGGCAACAGGGGTCACCGCCAGTTCGCCAGCCGCCGCCACATTGTGCGTAAAGTTTAATGTATTAATGCTCACTGACATAGCTACATGATCTTAGCAGTATTTAACCCCTCCCACTCTCTCTCTCACACACACACACACTGCCAAGGTCTTACAACTGAGGCCTACTCGAAGCCCCCTGGCCACAACATCCCAACCGCAGTGGACCCAGTGTGAGGATACACTCACCATCCATCCAGCGTCTCTGTGAGGCTCACCTACCATCCAAAGCCCAGCCTTTAAGAGCAACGTTTCTGGGCCTGATGGCATGGCGCTCTCCAGAGACTGGTGCCCCTTCATTAAGGGGCTGCATCCAGGCCCCATATATATGGGAATGTGCTTTGGGGCGAAGTCTATTGTAAAACGCTCCATACAGAACAAATGGGATTGGGCTGGATACAAAACCCGATTCCAAACACCTTCTGAGGAGTCTGTGTGGGTGACTCGGTGACTCAGGCGCCTTTCCTCCGAATTTTGAGGCGGATCCAGCGGGAATTGTTCTTTCCAAGAAACCTTTACGAGACGAGGTGCATTTTTTCCCATGCTACAACCGCCTGCTCCTCGGGGACTGGCAAACGACTGAGCTCTCTCTCTCTCATAGCTCCTTTTACCACACGCACACACTCACACGCAGTGAGAAGAGACAGGAAATGGCTAAAAATAGGCCTGATTAAAGGTATGTTATGGCACAGGAACACGAGGAGGACGGACTTGGGTAAGAATGAACCTCCTCCTGAACATTCCGCTCGCGCTTTCTCAGGCCGAGGCTTGGGAAAGGGCCCGGCAGCTGAGAAGTGGCCCGTTTATTTTCCTTTCAGGTTCAACATTCTCTGTGTCACGCTTCAGAAGTGGAGTCGTTTAGTATGTGTGTGTGTGTGTGTGTGAGTGTGAGTGTGTGAGAGTAAGTGTGTGTGTGTGTGCTGACTGTGTGAATTCACACAGACTGTGTGAATTTTAGAGACTGTACTATGACACCAGTGGCGTCATACCTGATGACTGATCCCCTAACCTTAATAAAAGGGCTCTGGAAGGGTTCTCTAGTAAACGCAGTGGTTCTGTACATTTGGGTGCTTAAATGGTTCTCCACCTAATTAAAGGGTTCTTCATATACATGGGATATTATTCCCACTCCTCTTCCTCTCAGCACTGATGTCACAGGTCAAACACATTTGTATAAAAGTGTCTGTTTATTTAACTCTATTCAGTTCATTTCAGTTCAATGCTGTTCTTGTTTCTATTTTATTTCATTCTATTTATTTCAGCTTTTTTATCCAACTCTAGTCTATTCAATTTCATTCAAGGCTGTTCTTGTCAATTATATTTTATTCTATACTATTCATTTCTGTACCTATTCTATTTATATTCTATTTTAGGCTATTTGTTTCTATCTCATTGTTTCTTATTCTATTCTTTTCTATCCAATGTTCAATTCTGTTCTGTATTCTATTCATTTATGTGGCATTCTGTCCTGTTTTATTCCATTCTGTTCTATCATATTCTGTTTTTTCTATTCATTTCTATCCCATTCATTTCTATTCTATTATATTCTATTCAATGCTGTTCCATTTTATTCTGCTTTTTCTATCCCATTCATTTCTATTCTATGCTTATTGTATACTTTAATTCAATGCAGTTGTTTTCAATTCTATTTTATTATATTCTTTTCATGTCTGTACCTTCTTTCTATTCTATTCATGTTCTAGTTTAGGCTATTTGTTTCTATCCCATTGTTTTTTAAATTCTATTCTTTTCTAATCAATGGTGTGCAATTCTGTATTATATTTATTTATGTGACATTTATTTCAGTTCTATTCTATTCCATTCAATGTTGTTTTATTTAATTCAGCTTTTTCTGCCCTATTGTTTTCTATTCTATTCTATTCTATTCTACTCAAAGTATATATTTACAGATGGTTATATTTTATTATTTTCTTTTCTACTCAATCCTGTTCCATTCTTTTCAGTTCTATACTTTTTTTCTTCTTTTTTCTCTCACTCTCTTCTTAAAAGGATGATTTTACAGGCAAAGATGAAAATGTTCTTAACTTTGAAAGGAAGTCAATGTAAAATTAAAGTTTGTTCTAGAGAACAGAAGCAGCTACATGGAGAAAACTAAAAACTGACAAAAATGGAGATACATGTTTTTTACAGCTACAGATACAGCAGTGATGTTGTGTATGTTAGATTACTGTATATATGCACATATGTTTGTGCGTGTGTGTGTGTGTGTGTGTGTGTGTGTGTGTGTGTGCTTGCTCCTGCCTGTGCTGCACCTGAGCAGCACTTAATGAACGGAAACCTTGTAAAATTAACTTTGTTATAGGCCTTCAAATAAAAGCAGCACTGAAACACCTCCCAGTGTAGTAATTTAGACCCGCCACAGGCAATTCTCCCCTCACCCCGCCAAACCCCTCTTAACCCCCCTCACCACCACCACCTTTTCATCATCGTCAAATTAAACCCTGGAAATCTGATTAGGGATGTGCCTCCCCGTGAATATGTGTACAAACCAAACGTTTGATGAAATCTATCCGGAGCGATTCCGCAGCTCTTTCTGAGCAATTTCCACAGCCAGCCTCGTTCCGCTCGTTCCCCTCGGCACCCGGGAGACGCTGGGAGAAAGCGCCGAGCACACATTTCTGAGCGGGATCATTTAGACCTATTACAAACACATGACAAATGCAGGAGAGGACGACTGTACACAAAAAATACAGGTGCTACGAAAGGTTCTTCCCATTTTGGTTCCATAAAGAACCATGCTTGTAATAGAGAGACGTCATCGTTAAATTGCTAAAGAACCTTTACATCCAACCTTTTAAAGGTTCCTCACCCACCCTCACACATCTACAACATACCTGGTTCTTCTATGGCATCGCTCAAAGAACCATTTGTTGCACCTTGTAGTACCTGGCTTACAGAAGTGCTTAGGGAACACAAGAGCAGCTGCCAAAAGCTCCTGTGGAAGGGATGAACGTCTCACAGCTTGGTCGAACGAGAACATTGACCCATTCGTTTTTTTGCTTTACTACAGCTGCATTGCATGACCAGGCCTCTCCTGACAAGGAGGACCACCAAGTCTTGTATGTGCTCTACAGTCTGCCTGTGAAGGTCATACACTCTCTATTACCATCTAAGCTCACCAACCCGACAACGCTTAATGAGTATTAAATAATATCACAGCTGTCAACACCAATCCTGCTAATCTGTGGGCAATACTTTTGAATGAAAGTGAGGGTAATTTTACTCCAGCTGGGGGAAAGAACCTGATTTTTGAGCAACAAATGTGATCATGAACAAGTTTTTAGAGTTCAGACAGAATTGTGTAGAGTTCAGACAGAATTGTGTAGAGTTCAGATGCAAGTTTTTAGAGTTCAGACAGAATTGTGTAGAGTTCAGACAGAATTGTGTAGAGTTCAGATGCAAGTTTGTAGAGTTCAGACAGAATTGTATATAGTTCAGACAGAATTGTGTAGAGTTCAGATATAAGTTTGTAGAGTTCAGACAGAATTGTGTAGAGTTCAGATATAAGTTTGTAGAGTTCAGACAGAATTGTGTAGAGTTCAGACAGAACTGTGTAGAGTTCAGACATAACTGTGTAGGGTTCAGATACAAGTTTGTAGAGTTTGGACAGAATTGTGTAGAGTTCAGACAGAATTGTGTAGAGTTCAGATACATGTTTGTAGAGTTCAGACAGAATTGTGTAGAGTTCAGACAGATTTTTGTCAGTATACAATGGAGTTCAGATAGAATTTTGTTCATCTACAGTTGAGTTCAAATAGAATTATTTTAGGTTCACTCATAAATTTGTAGAGTTCAGCCAGAATGTTGTTCAGATACAAGTTTGTAGAGTTCAAACAGAATTTTGTAGTCTACAATTGAGTTTGGATAGAAGTTTGTTGGTCTACAGTTGAGTTATTTTGAGTTCAGACAGAATTTTGTAAAATTCAGACAGAATTTTGTTGGCTAGTTTCAGAAGTTTGTTGTTTTCAGACTGATTTGAACTATAGGAAAATAAGTAAAGGTCTTGAGAAGGTCTTTATTTCCCCAAAATTGGTCAAAATCTTTTGGAACAGTGCACTACCACCATGAACAGGAGGTCTTTTTCAATCATCTGAGGGCTCTGATTTGCCTTTCTAGTAATCGTAGGAGCAGTTCTACCTGGAAGTGTTCTTGGTCTTACAGAACTTGCTCAGTGACAAACAACTACGCATCTACCTCCACCCAATCTCCCGCCCTCTTTTAAAGCTCACCACAACTTCCGACTGGGGGAACGAATGCCCTGCATGCCCCGTCGTCCCTCCAGTCCGGCACCCGACCCGATACAGGGGGGTGGTGGTTTAGCGGATCTCCTCAGCTAAGGTTCTGCATCGGGATGGGGGCATTCTGAGCAGTCACAGCTCGAGCTTTAGCTTTAGCTCTCTAGAGGGCAGAGCCATGTTAGCCTTGTACTTGGTCAGGGTTATGCTAATGTAAACCTGAGCCACTTTTAGAACCGCCCATTCCATCCAGAGAGGGGGGAAGACCTGGGGAAGATGTTCATAGGACATTCTTTGGACGTTTACACTGGGGGCCCTAAGGAGACAGATTTCCTGGCTCCTCAGAACCTCCTTTATTTTTGAGATTGTGGAGCTAGATTGACTAGCTTTAAAACATGTGTCAGAAAAAGCTAATCAGTGCTACGAATCCCGCAGTGCACTTCCAGCGCCATCGTCTTCCAGCCCTGAACTGATGCCGATCCAAAGTGTCTTCGCACAGCCTGAGTCCACAGGCTTCACAGTCACTGAGCTACTTATTATGGCTTCTCGCTTTCGTTTGTTTTGATCAGCGCCGCAGTGTGTATTTACTTCCATCACATCGTAACCAAAATATACAAAACCCAAGCGTCGGATGAACGCTTCCAAAAGTCAGCCAGTGAGCCTCGATGGCGGGCGGCCCCTTCGCATACGCTAGGCGGGAAGGACGGCACATCTGGTCCTCTCCGCTCATGAAATGAGTTCAAAGCCTTTTGTGGCTCCTTGATTATTTAAACACTGTTGGAGCCGATCAGGGCGCCTGCTTTTTTCGGAAAAAGACGAGGCCCGAGCGGAGGAACACCGCACTCGCTTCGACGCCCCATAACTGCAGCAGGAGACTGTGGAGGAAGGAGGGGGGGGGGGACTTCTGTGGGCAGAGTGTGTTTACTTTGAACGCTCTCAGGAGATGGCGACGAGCCTTCGGACGTGATCTTTCCTCTTTGCACAAAACTTTGATGTGGCTTGGGACGATGTTTCTGATACACAGGGGGCGGAGAAGTGCGGTAGATTGAAGTCTACGATGTTGGGATTGCTTAGGGAACATTATGACATGTTTAGGATGAGTTATAGCCATGCACAACCTGCCATGACAAGGCTGCTATGAGGATGAAGACATATAGGCTTTCAAAGTAGAGCTTGAGATGTTTGACTATGTTGGTTTCAGTCGGGTTTAAATAGAATTTCTCTAAATAACTGCTAGCATTGGGTCAGATTCAGCTTTTTGAGTCTTGCTTTGGATTTTCTCAATACTTTTAATTGATCATGGTAGAGAGTCTTGTGGTGTTTGCAGCAATAGTCAAGTTCTGATGTGATGGTGTGATTATGGATTGTTTTTCAGGCTAGAGATGGGTTTTTTTTGTTGAAATCAGAATTTGATTGAATTCAGACAGAACTTTGACAATTTACAGTTCGAAAAACATTTTGACTGGCCACAAATGTGGCAGAACAATATAGTGGGGGACTACAATTGAGTTTGGACAGATTATTTTTGAGTTCAGACAAAATTCAGAAAGACTTTTGTGAAGTTCAGATAGAATTTTGTTGGCCTACAGTTGAGTTCAGAGAGATTTTAGACAGAAATTTGAGTTAAGATAGAATTTTGTAGAGTTCAGACAGACTTTGTAGAGTTCAGACAGCATTTATGAGTTCAGACAGCATTTGATTAAGTTCCCACAGAAGAGTTCAGATTGATTTTTTTAGTTCAAATAGAATTCTGTTTTGTTCAGACAGACATACATATAGAATTTTGTAGAGTTTGGACAGAATTGTTTTGACTTAGGATAGAATTCTGTAGAGTTCAGACAAACTTTGTAGAGTTCAGACAATTTTTATTTAGATAGCAAGTGGTTATGTTCACACAGAATATTTTTAGTTCAGACAGAATTCTGTTTTGTTCAGACAGACATTTGTCGAGTTCGGACAGAATCTTTATGAGTTTAGATAGCAGTTGGTTATGTTCCCATAGAATTTTGTAGAGTTCAGATAGTTTATTTTTAGTTCAGATAGAATTTGGTTTTGTTCAGACAGACATTTGTAGAGTTCAGACAAACGTTGTACAGTTCAGACAATTTGTATTCAGATAGCAATTGGTTATATTCACACAGAAATTTTTAGTTCAGATAGAATTTGGTTTGGTTCAGACAGACATTTGTAGAGTTCAGACAGCATTTTTATTCAGATAGCAGTTGGTTAAGTTCCCACAGAATTTTCTCACAGTTCCCACAGAATTTTGTAGAGTTCAGACAGAATGTTTATGAGTTCAGATACAATGTTGTTAAGTTCCCACAGCATTTTGTAGAGTTCAGACAGATTTTGTTAGTGCAGACAGAATTCTGTTTTGTTCAGGCAGACATTCATATAGAATTTTGTAGAGTTCAGACATAATTGTTTTGAGTTAAGACAGAATTCTCTAGAGTTCAGACAAACTTTGTACAGTTCAGACAATTTGTATTCAGATAGCAATTGGTTATATTCACAGAAATTTTTAGTTCAGATAGAATTCAGTTTTGTTCAGACAGACATTTGTAGAGTTCAGATAGAATTTAGACAGAATATTTTGAGTTAAGATTTTGTAGAGTTCAGACAGAATATTTATGAGTTCAGATACAATGTTGTTAAGTTCCCACAACATTTTGTAGAGTTCAGACAGATTTTGTTAGTGCAGATAGAATTTGGTTTTGTTCAGACAGACATTTGTAGAGTTCAGATAGAATTTTGTTGGCTAACAAAATTAGGTTCAGAAGTTTTTTAGGTTTGTCGTTTTCAGGCTGACTTGAGCTGACTGAAAAACAAATGTCATCATATCCATCATATCCAGTATAGCTTCTCATCAAACTTCAGGCCCAAGTAACCGTAAAACCCTGGTCCTGTTGCCTTCTCTATTCCGTCTCTGCTCTGAAGATCATAAATAAGCTCCATGACACCGAGACAGAAGATACACAGTTATGAGAGTGAGCAGTCCTCAGAGTTTAAGAGGTTAAAGCTCCAGTACGAAGTGAAATGTTTGTGACCCTGGGGTCGTTCGTGTTAGTGGGATGATCAGATGGATGCTTGGCCAGTGGCGTCTCAGGATGACCTGAACCTATCGGCTACAGCACTCTGTCGCGGCTTCAATGTGGGAAAAGTGTGTCCTCTTCGCTCTGCCTGTCGCTTGATACATTCCAGCCTGAGGAGGAGAGGAGGAGTAGGAGAGGGGCTGGAGAGTGTGTTCTACATGTGCAGAGTGAGGGGTCCGAGTGAATTAGAGAGAGAGAGAGAGAGAGAGAGAGAGGAGATGGCAATTATTGACTCAAGGGATTTGGGAATGTGAGAGTGGAGCAATCACTATTCAAACATTTAGAAGTCAGTGTCACTATCTCTCACTGTCTCTCTCACTGTCTCTCTCTCTCTCTCTCTCTCTCATACACACACACACACACACACACACACACATACACTCGCATACGCTGTAGGAGGACTTCCTCCACGACCCTCTTCGTCTGCTCTCCTATCAGAGGAATGGCATTCCTGAACCGTTTCGTTGCAGAACAGGAAGCGGGTGCCTGGCCAAAAATGATTAGGACCTGGGGAAAGCATAACATCCCCAGTGCCGGAGCGCTTTGGTGGGAGTTTTCTGCTCCTGACAAACACTGTCAAACATACAGGAGATAGCAGTCCCTCACACTCGGAGGACTACTCGCCACAGAGAGGTCTGAGTCAGAAGACCTTACCCATCCAGGATCCAACAATATCCAAATTTTCATGTTTTAACATTTTCTGAGGCCAAATCAGCATAATGCAGCATAGACATGGTGTCACCTGTTAGCGAGTAATTCTGTGAAATGAGCGCCATTTTTTAATCAAACAAATTGTTGAGTTCAGATCAAATTTTGAGTTTGTTGAGTTTAGACAGAATTCAGTTGAGTTCAGGCAGAATTCAGTTGAGTTTAGAGTTCTGTTTAGACAGTTCTGTTTTGAATTCTGTTTAGACAGAATTCAGTTGAGTTTAGAGTTTAGCTAGAATTCAGTTGAGTTCAGAAAGAATTCAGTTGAGTTTAGACAGAATTCAGTTGAGTTTAGAGTTCAGCTAGAATTATGTTGAGTTCAGACAGAAGTTTGTTGCGTTTAGACAGAATTCAGTTGAGTTTAGAGTTCAGCTAGAATTATGTTGAGTTCAGACAAAATTCAGTTGAGTTTAGACAGAATTCAGTTGAGTTTAGAGTTTAGCTAGAATTCAGTTGAGTTCAGAAAGAATTCAGTTGAGTTCAGACAGAATTCAGTTGAGTTCAGACAGAATTCAGTTGAGTTTAGACAGAATTCAGTTGAGTTCAGACAGAATTCAGTTGAGTTCAGACAGAATTCAGTTGAGTTTAGAGTTCAGCTAGAATTCAGTTGAGTTCAGACAGAATTCAGTTGAGTTCAGGCAGAATTCAGTTGAGTTTAGAGTTCAGCTAGAATTTTGTTGAGTTTAAGCTGGATTTTGTTGAGATAAGACAGATTTGTTGAGATAGATTTGTTGAGTTCAGATAAATTTTGTTGAGTTCAAAGTTCAGGTAGAATTGTGTTGAGTTCAGGTAGAATTGTGTTGAGTTCAGAGTTCAGATTTAATTTAACTAAGTTCAGATACATTTTTGTTGAGATCAGATAAAAATTTTGTTGAGTTCTGAATTCAGGTAGAATTTTGTTGAGTTCAGAGTTCAATTTTGTTTAGCTAGATAAAGTGGCATAGATAAAGTATCCCCTGTTTGGATATTAGCGAGTCATTCCATAAAAGTGCGTGCCATTTTTCTTCAAACACTCCACAATCATAAAAGACATATTCATTCTCAGAAACCACCCAACAT
Source organism: Salminus brasiliensis (assembly GCF_030463535.1). Taxonomy (NCBI): domain Eukaryota; kingdom Metazoa; phylum Chordata; class Actinopteri; order Characiformes; family Bryconidae; genus Salminus; species Salminus brasiliensis. The sequence continues at coordinate 38,955,775 of NC_132885.1, read as the reverse complement.
ATTTTGCCACATCAAGCATGAAATCCTCATGGATGGTATCCCTTTTATTCTGACATGGGAGCCATATTTATAATATGATGTAACAGGGTGGTAAATTTTACCCTAAAATGGTCACAGTTCTTCATGTGGTCAGGTTCCTGACCTAGGACACATGCTAATCAATTCGACACATCATGTTCTTCGTATTAACAGTGTAAAACATTATATAAATAAAAACGGTTTATCTATTTTACGTGACGGGGTGGTTAGGTTGACCTTGGTGGACCCTGTTAAAGATGAAAAGGCAAGAAATAAACAATGTAAAAGAGTTCCACTTCCTATTTGATGATGATGATTTCACTTAAAGCGACAGTACATTACTTTCAGACAGAACAAGCTTGTGTGACGGGTGGTGAAAGGCACACGAATCATAAACAAATATTCAAATATTCAAATTCAAAATGTTACAAATAAACTAACATTTTTTATAAAAAGAATAAAAAATATGTTTTTTTTCAATATATATTATGAAAAATATAATATAATGTAATATATATAATGAATATAATGTATTATGAATTTATATTATGAAAAAAGACGTGTAAAAATGGTTGTGTACTAAAAATGTATGTTATGTTATTATGTGATAATATAATGTAAAAAAGTACAAATATTTGTATATATTGAAATATTAGCTTTAAGATTGCAGGATGACTCTAGCGCTGGATGTTGTCTTCTCTTATATAACACAGCATTTGCAAGCCACAGCAGCTGCAGTCTTCTAGGAATGGTACTTTTCCCAATTGTGTCTTCATCCAAGGCACTGCAGGCCAGAAGTGAAGCGTCCACTGCAGCCTTTCTCCAACACCTACACCCCGATCAAACCCGAAGCACTGAGGTCGTCATTTCATAGAACCCCATAGGTAACAGCTCATCCTTTCTGGGGGCCAGACTGGGGTTCAGTCGCCTGACCAGGCAATCACACCACAGCACACAAGTCAGTGTAAATGTAAATGATCTCATCAGTGACCTAGCAGTGACCTTTATGAGCGAACACAGGCACAACCTATATAATCAGCCTAATAACAAAGGCACTGAGCACCCGAGTATTCTTGGCCTTTGGTGTTCTGCCTATGGGTGTATGTCCCATAATCAGGAACTTCTTCATGATCTATTAGCTTGCTAATGATGCTTAATAATTATGTAATAGTTGCATAAGCATTGATTGAAGTCTATCCACTATATCAAATATTATGCATTTACAAATTGACACACTCTTTTAAACTATTTTAAACTGTATTAACCTCATTTACCAGTTATGTTTTTTTAAATGATTTACTGATTTAATTTCATATTGATAATATAGGTTATTAGGCCCTTACCTAGTTGAATAAAATAAGCATAATCAACATTTGTAAAATATCTACATAGTCTACATAGTCATTTATTTATCTTGACACACTGTGATGTATGATTTTCTGTAGTATGGTTATTGTTGTTTAGTGATTAATATGTGTACTTTCGGAATTACTGTTATTCGTGTTTATTCAAATATTAGTGCTACAGAGGAAATAAACAATAACCACAATGTACTGACATTATGCATTCATTTGAACACAAATCATAAACATAAAATCTTTTCGTAAAAATGTTATTCAAAATGTAAAAACAAATAGATAAATAATTGAATATATGATAAAACAAATATACATGATTACATGAAATACATGATTGCATAATTTCTTTTATTCAACATTATTCATTTGAAAGGCACACAAATCAAAGATTTCTTACAAAATAAGGTTTTAATTAAGAATAAAAAGGTCTATTTATAATATATATGTCCTATTCTGAGTTTTTACCAATGTCACATAATACATATATAGCCATAAAACCAATCATGTACTGACATGATGTAAAGGTAACAACAAGATTTAAAAATGTATTTTATTCAACATTATTCATTTGAAAGGCACACAAATCATAAACATCTTACAAAATTAGTTTTTATCTTTTTTATTCAAAGTGTAAAAATTGTAAAAAATACTTATACTTATATACATACTATATATTTATATATGTTACATATATATGTTTTTATATGGCTATGAAAAACAATGTATTGACATTGAGATTTTATATAAATAAATTTTGTTTTTAAATGTGAATTAAAATTAATATTATTAATATTTTTCAAAATGTGTTTATATATATAAACATATGTATATATATATATATATATATATATATATATATATATATATATATATATATATATACTGTCATATTACAGATATATAATCAGTATATGCACTGACCCAAAAGAACATTAAATGGTCCTGAAACCTGTCCGGTAATAGTCCACCCCATCACAAGTGTGATGAGCCTGTATGTATTAGCATCCGGTAAGTGGCTACTGAGGTGAAAATTTTCCATTTGACCATTAGGCACCAATCTCCCAGAAACACTGGCCACAGTTTGAGAACTACTGTGTTACTTCACTGGCTCACTCCGATGCAAGAGTCGTCAGCAACAGCATTCACACACCAAACATACACTCGTCTCATTATCTGAGAACTGACCACCACTGGTCCGCCACAAACTGTTAGCATGGAGTTGACGGAAATCCGGAAACCCAACTGATTTGACACCGGCTGCTGAGGGGGGGGGGACTGGTCCAGTCAGGCCTTCTATGCCCTCTTAGATCCCTCTTGGCAGGAAGGGCTCCTCGGTTATTAATATCGCACCACAGCTTAGAGAAATAAACTCTCCGTCAGCCCGTGTTGCCATAGCGTCGGCGGCCCGGCGCTGCAAGACAAACGGTGTTTGGCAGCACCGAAATGGCTCCACATGCCACATTGTTCCTCTTCCCCTTTATTTTAGCAAAGAGGCCTCCTCTTTCACACGACGTCAAATTTCCGTTTGTTTACTCTCTACATTAATTGCCACTCTTCTTTATGAGCGGCGCATAAGCGACTTTTGCAAAACAGGAAGCTTCTTGCCGAGCGGCGGACAAAGAACGGAGCTGTTAAGATTCTCCTGCAGCGGATTTCGCCTTCATATCGCATCAAAAATTACTCGTGCCGCCAAATGACCATCACCATTACTGGGCTGTTAGTGTTCCAATTGACTCCAAGCCCCAGCCAGATTCTTCCTGTTCTCTTGATTAACTCTTAATAGTCCCGCCGACTCATTATCAACACAAGTATCAAGGGAGTCTGCCAAACTGGTCCTGAAGGCATTGAAAAGCTCAAAAAGTGATTGCACGTCATTACCATTTCATTAAGCCGACTGGCCCGCAGTTCTCGGGTCAGGGTGTGTTTTTGTAATTTTTGGTCATCATGTTGTTATGTATGATGGAAAGCCGCCGTTGCAGTCATTAGCTGAGCCTGAACGGTAAACCTCTAAATCAGCCGCTGGCTGGGCCAGCATGGTTGCTAATGGGACTGAAAAAGGTAGAGAGCCAGGGGTCACCTTATTGTTCGCAGAAACGCTTCAGTTTCAAACGAGACTCCAGGTGGGGAACCAGGATTGATCGCTGTAGGCTGAAGGCCTGGGGTTTCCTGACCACTGCTGTTGGGTCACTGAGTAAAGCACTTAACCCCTGGTTCTTTAATGTGACACACCTGCATTCCCTCCCATTTCCCAACTGTCTTCATTACTAGTCTCTAGAAATTGACCAGGGCAACAAAACAGTGTAATTTAGCGCTTAAGGACTGATTGTATCTTGAAGGCATGAGGCTTGATATCATAATATCATCTACACATAACGGCTTGCGTATATGCATACTTTTATAATGTATGTATTCATTAGATCAACCATAATTGTGTATTTAGTTTTGATACAATGCCCAAAACATATCTTTTGGGACTTTGCTGGGGATCTCTGGCCTAACAATGAATTATTTTGATTCTTTAATAATCGATTCAGTGAGTCATTTCGATTCAGTTTGATTCCTTTGATATACTTGACCAGTTTTAGAAATACATTCATATTTCATAAATGTGACAGGAAAAACTGTGAGTACAATGTTGCTATGGGGTGTGACCATTTTACTTACTAAGTAGTGGCCATGACTTAATTATCTTAGTCCCACCACTTACTAAATTGTGGCCATGACTTAATAATCCTGTTTCCAAGCCTTACTAAGTTGTGCCTATGACTTAATTATCTTGTTCCCACACCCTACTAAGTCATGGCCATGGCATAATTATCTCGTCCCCCTGCTTTACCATGTCGAGCCCATGATTAATAATCTCATCCCTATGTCTTACTAAGTTGCGGCCCTCAGTTAATAATCTCATGCCATGCCTTAATTATCTTGTTGCCCCACCTTACTAAATCGTGGCCTTGGCTTAATTATCTTGTTCCCACACCTTACCAGGTTGTGGACATGACTTAATTATCTTGTTCCCATGCCTTACTAAGTCATGGCCTTTAGTTATGTTGTTCCCATGTCTTACTAAGTTGTAGCCATGGCTTAATGATCTTGTTCCCACACCTTACCAGGTTGTGAATATGACTTAATTATCTTGTTCCCACACCTTACTGTGTCGTGGTCATGACATAATTACCTCGTCCTCCGCTTTACTATGTCGAGCCCATGATTAATAATCTCATCCCCATGCCGTACTAAGTCGCGGCCCTCACTTAATAATCTTGTGCCATGCCTTAATTATCTTGTTCCCCCATCTTACTAAATCATGCCCTTGACTTAATTATCTTGTTCCCACACCTTACTAAGTCGTGGCCATGACATAATTACCTCATCCCCCTGCTTTACTATGTCGAGCCCATGATTAATAATCTCATCCCCATGCCTAAATTGCGACCCTCACTGAATAATCTTGTGCCATGCCTTAATTATCTTGTTCCCCCACCTTACTAAGTTGTGGCCATGACTTAACAATCTTGTTCCCACAGCTACCTTTCATACATCACAGGAAGTGATGAAGGCCAGGAGTGATTTGAATCTTTTTGGATTGACCTGAAACATAATTGGCTAATTCCTCTAATAAATCTGAATTGTGTTGGTGGTTAATCTGATGCATTAGGCCTTCAGTTCTACTCATGAATTCCTGACCAATGGGAAAGATGCCTCTACACCGATACCACTGAGAAGCATAAATCCTGATTGGACAATTTTATAAAGTCCAACAATGGAATAAGACCTTCCCTAAAGGCCCAGAGGGTTCTGAGCTTGATAGAGCCTACAAAATGCAATGTACCAGATCTAAATGCACGAGTGGCTAATGTACAGTAAAATACAGTCCATGCAGCACAAGCACAAGCAGAAAGGTTGTGTGTGTGTGTTCCTGTAAAGAGGCTCAAGGACTTCCAGCAGACCTGGCGTATCGTTCCTGCCGCGAGACGGCCTGCAGCAGCCGGGAGCCAACGAACACATCTTATAGACACAAATACTCGTAAATTGCTAATGTCACCTTAAAGGCGGACGTTCTTATTATTGCTAGCAGAGCTGCTGAGAAGGCCCCAGCCAGGTTATATGTGGTCACCAGGCCTCGTCTCAGAGAGAGCCAGAAGCTCTATAAGTGGACGTTTGTATGATGGAGAGCAGATGCTTCACCTATCTGTCCGAAGGAGAGCTGCAGTTTCCGGACCAGAGAACATGAATTCGACTCCTTAGTTAAAATACAGAGCTGGACTCGTCTTAGGTCACCAACATGAGTATTAAGGGTGGGCCGTTAAAAACGGATATGGGTCATGGCTATATGGACAAAAGTATTTGGACACACATCCTAATCATAGAATTCAGGGGTTTTTGCTTAGTCCCATTGCTTAGTCCCACAGCACCTAGCCATGCAGTCTGCCTTCCTTACACACATTAGTGAAAGAATGGGTGGTTCCTAAGATCTCACTGAACTCCAGCGTGGTTCTGTAATAGGAGCCATCGTTGCATCTGTGTGAATCAGCTGGTGCAATTTCTCAGAAGAAGTGTTGACGGCACACAATTTACCCAGCTAATATGTCCATGTGGGGCCTGTATGGGCAACCCAACTGGGAACCAGTACATTTTGTCCTTAGGTTTCATGTTACCCCACATATGGATGCCCACCAGAGTCAGTGATGGGACCAGAAGGGGTTAAACATGAGCCACATCTGGGCTGTACACTGCATACGGGGCCTAGACGGGACCAATGTGAGATAAAGGAGGGCTGTAACAACAGGGTCAACCTGGAACCCACCTAGCCTGTTGGCTGCACAGCCATGAAGTACCAGACCACGCAAACTCACAGATTGGGGTCACAGAAAGGTATCAGACTCTCTGCTGACTCAATAACTGCAGAGCTCCAGACCTGCTGCTGGTAGAGCTTAGAGCGAAGGGGGACCAGCTCTATATTAATGCCTATGGGTTTAGAATGTGAGGTCAGGAAAGCTCCTGTCGGTGTAAATGTGTAGGTGTCCCAAAACTTTTGTCCCTTTATTGGACAGTCAAATATGTGAGTGAATAAGGTGTATATAGCGTGTACATATATGTATACATATGAAGTCAGGAGGTTAAAAAACCTATACAACCTATACTAAAGAAACATAAATCCCAGTGTGTGGCGTGTGTGAACACACACTCCTATTTCCAAAATCTTTACAAAATCTCTGTTACACAGAGAATATCCAAGCTACAATTAGTCTGCGAGCCAACGCAGCAGAAGCACCCGACACATGTGGCAAACACACTCTCAGAACACACACACACACACACAGAAAAAGTGCTTTTCATCAGGTTTTACCCTTCAAACTGTAACCAGGGAAATTCAGTATCAAGCTGATTCCTGCTCATTGCCAAGTGGGCTAGGGGCAACAGACAAAGGAAACATTCATATATTCCAATTAGATTTGATACACTTGACTGGCTCTAATGTGCATAGGAGTCGGAGGGCCCATTGGCTGTCTGTTTTCCATTTCTGTTGGTGTCTGCAAATTAACTCGGAGAAAGCATGTTGCGCTATGTGTGTGTGTGTGTGTGTTTGTGTGTGTGTGTTTTTACTTCTTTTAATTACCGGGTGTGTTCGAGATGCCTGCTCTGGCCCACACTTGAAATGCGCAGGCATGTCCGGGACGGACATCGGGAGATTGTGCCTTGGCTGCAGATGAAACACCCACCGGTTCTACAGAAGTACCCCACCCCTGAACTTGACCGGTGGCTAGCGGTGGTGCGCTCATGTAGCGTAGCTGGAGTATAAACATATCTGGAGCTCATATTGACTTTTGTTCAGAGCTAGGCCGATCGAGTCGATCGTCTTTCAGACCCTTCTGAATGAGATCCTAAGGCTGAGTGACTGCTGAACCAGAGCTTGAGGAGACATTTGATATATATATGTCCTGTGCTTCGGAATTCAGACTTAAGGAGAACCTAAAGAACCTAAAGGATAATTGCACTTTAGCTGGCTAGATGGCTTAGCGTCCTACGCTTTGCTAAGTTTAGCCCAAGCATGACTTTTGTCTATAAGTCAGACTGTTCTGATCAGGTCTATCAGGGCTTCCAGGCCCTGATCCTGAGGATGAACAGGAGTGGTTGCCAAAGCAGAGCCTTACAAGACATTTGGTATATAGCTATGAATTAGCATTTCAGAGGAGCACAGCGTTAGCCAATCTGCAGCTGCCTGTTTAATGCTCTGTAGTCATACAAGTGCTTAGAGATTCAGAATACAGGAGAACCTGGAGTTCGGTAGGATCTAATTCCTTAGCTTTAGCTTTCTAGCTAGCTTATACTCTTACATTTTGCTAAGTTTATGATCTGATCATCTTTTTAGGCCCTTCTGAATGAGATCCTAAGGCCGAGTGACTGCTGAACCAGAGCTTGAGGAGACCTCTGAGATATATGAATTAGCAATTTCGAGGAGCACAGTGTTAGCCAATCAGCAGCTGCCAATATCCTTATGTATATACAGTGCCTTGCAAAAGTATTTTGCATTTTTATTTGGATTATTTGAGGGTTTGCATTGTTTCATTTACATTACATGTGTTTTTTTTATTGCAAAGCAAACAACAAACAGGACAAAATAACAGAAAACTTCCCTGTGCAAAACTATTCACCCCCCTTAAGTCAGTACTTCGTTGAGCCAAGTTTTGCGGCAATTACCGCTTTGATTTTTGTCCATTCCTCAAGGCAAAACTGCTCCAGCTCCTTCAAGTTAGATGGTTTCCGCTGGTGAACAGCAATCTTCAAGAATCTGACCACAGATTCTCAATTGGATTAAGGTCTGGGCTTTGACTCGGCCATTCCAATACATTTACACGTTTCCCCTTAAACCACTCGAGTGTTGCTTTAGCAGTATGCTTTGGATCAACGTCCTGTTGGAAGGGTCATCCATCTTCTCCTCGACTCACAGTCCCAGTCCCTGCTGCTGAAAAACATCCCCACAGCATGATGCCGCCACCACCATGTTTCACTGTGGAGATGGTGTTCTTGGGGTGATGAGATGTGTCGGTTTTGCGCCAGACATAGCGTTTAATTCCCTTGGTGGCCGAAAGGTTAAATTTTGGTCTTATCTGACCAGAGCACTTTCCTCCATACGTTCGGGAAGTCTCCCACATACCTTTGGCAAACTCAAAACAAGCCCTTCTATTTTTGTTATTCTGGCCACTCTTCCATAAAGCCCAGCTCTGTGGAGTATACAGCTTATTGTGGTTGTATGGACAGATACTCCAGTTTCTGCTTGGGAACTCTGCAGCTCCTTCAGGGTTACCATTTGTCTCTGTGCTGCCTCTCTGAGTAATGCCCACCTTGCCCGGTCTGAGAGTTTTGGTGGGCGGCCCTCTCTTGGCAGGTTTGTTGTGGTACCCTGTTCTTTTCATTTGATGATAGTGGAATTGATGGTGCTTCAGGTGGGTCATCAGAGATTTGGATCATTTTTTATAACCTAACTCTTTGGAGATCTCCTTGGTCGTCATGCTGTTGTTTGGTCAGTGGTGCCTCTTGCCAAATGGTGTTGCTGCCTCTGGGGTCTTTCAGAAAAGGTGTGTATATACTGACAGGTCATGTGACACATAGATTGCACACAGGTGGATTTCATTTCACTAAGACTTCTAAAGACTTCTGAAGGTCATTTTTAGGGGCTTCATAGCAAAGGGGTGAGTACATATGCAAATGACAATTTTCAGTTTTTTAGATCCACAATTTTATATATATATATATATATATATATATATATATATATATATATATATATATATATATATATATATGAAGTTTTCTGCACCGCTACATGTACGGCAGTCGTTCTATTCCAGGCATTTCATCAAACAAAGCTGAGTTACCTGAATTTGACTATGAAGGGCATAAAGTCACCCACCAGCAATGAGAGCCAGGGATATTTTACCATAGTGATTTTTGATTATTAGTACTGTATTTGTTTACATTTTTTTACATTATAATTATTATAATCATTTCTTTGCATTATTTCAGCAATTTTGTATTTATGTATTTATTTATTTATTTTCATTTCACCAATTAAAGCCAGTTTCAGCAGATGCATCACATACAGTTCAGATAAAAAAGAAACATTTAAAGTAAAAGTTGTAATGTTACAAAATAGGTAAAAAGCCAATGGGGGCGAATACTTTTTCAAGGCACTGTATCAAGTGCTTAGAAATTCAGACTAAAGGAGAACCCATGATTCTGTAGCATTCAATTTCTACATCTGGGCTTGTTTCGCTAGCTTAGCTTCCTACGCTTTGCTAAGTTTAGCCTTAACTTGATCTCAAAATGGTTGATTGTCTGATTCCGGTGGGCTTAGAATTAGTAGTCCTTCTACAACAAACACATCACTAGACTTTGTATTCACTTTTACTTGCATTTTATTCTGGACAAAGCTAAAAACAAAATAAATGTTAACATTTGTAACAAAATATGGCCTATAATCAAATAGCACAGTCAGTTAAATTTGAGAAATTTACCCAACCAAGTACTTTTAGTTGTTTAGCTAAATTCTGTTAGCCAGCTAAGTGAATTTTGCTAGCATTAGCTCCACAAATTACTTAGCTATGGACAAAGAGCAGGTCATATAATTAATTTGGCAGCTTGTGTCACTGAGGCTACATTTACCATGTTACAAGTTAATATGTTAATCACCCTTGTCATTCAAACAGTCAGCTAAAAAAATTCATATCTGATGACATATCCTGAAGGTGGGAGGAGCTTGTTGTTGTTGTTGTTTTTTTTAGTTTGTTTGTTTGAAATGATGCTACTCTGGCTATAGATCAGTGGCAAGGCCGGCAGTCAGAATTGCTTGAGAATCACAGGGATTCACAATTTGAATGACTTAACTGTACAATGCATGCTGGGTAGTGTAGTTGGAGTACACTGACTAATGACATGTAGCATTAGGTGAAGGCCGGAAGGCCCCTTTAATGTTTATTATAGAATAATTCAGTAGCTACCATGAAGCTATGTGGGCAGTACAGTAGGTCTGAATGGTAAGGCCAGTGTGTAAGATCTCCACCTACACCTCCACTAAGTCCACGAAGTCCGGCCCATCTCTCGCTCTCCATCTCGGCTCTCCGTCCAGGAACCCCCGCTGTTCACGTGGCGATACTTCTCCCTGCAGTAACCCAAACCCTCCTCCTTCTTTTTTTCCCCCTTTATTCTCGGCGTGAGCAGGCTGGCTTCAAATAAGGTAGACCACAGACCAGCGCTGTCAACTCCACACAGGTTTGTCAAATGTCAGCCAAGCCGCCGGACGGTTTTTCAAAACGACCACAGCTGAAATTATATGTCAGCCGAGAAGATTTTAAACCGTAGGAGCAAAAAAAAAAAACAAAAAAGAAAAAGAAAATGAGAATGAGGAGGCTGATTTGGTCGCCGCTGAAAATCCATACAATTTAAATGCTCTTATGTTTTTTTTCCTCCGTCCTGTGCTGGAACGCATACCCTCAAATACCTGTGGAGACGAGTGGGTAGAGCTGGAAGTCTGGAAAGCAGGGCCACGGAGCTGCGGGCCAGGTTTTTTTGGACAATCGGCCGTGTTTCATGTCGTAAAGGTACGGATTTGGAAACCGCAGCTGTGTGCGAACGTGTTATTAAGTGGTAATGGCCACTCAGCTACTTTCCATCATTTGTCTTTGAGAGATGTTCATGCATCCGATACGTTTTGCCATCTTTAATCAGAGGCCCTTTTTGACTTCTGAGGCGAAAGCATTGCGGTGTTCTGCACAGCCGAACTGTCCAATCTCATAGCGGTCAGATTCGGCACAGTTTCTGATATCGGTGCAGTCTGTAATAACTCATGGTAAAATTGTACATAAGCCAGAGAGAAGCAGGGAAGGGTTTTCTGACCGGGTCGGCGGTTCGAGTGCCCAGGAATTTTAACATCAGATGAATCAGCATCCCTTAAATTTGGACAAAACGACTGATAAAACGTGTTTATTCATTAATAATGGTTATGAACACTGCCTGTTTTCTAAAATTTTATTATCACCATTAAAACAGAACATTTTGGGCCAAATGTGACACTGGTGTTAGCATTAAGGCTTCCAAGTGTGATACTGCTTATGTTTCTATATTGAACGAAAGCATGAATTATATCATATAATTTTGGCTTCTTCTTTTTCTTAAGGTAAACATCACGATCATTATGATCACTGGAGCCTCGCTCATGACCTCTGCCTTCCCATAAGAGCCACTTACGGCTACCTGTCCCAACTCCGCAGAGTACCTCATCGGTTCCGGACTCCATGTCCAGAATCCCTCGGGTGACCGTAGGAGTGATCACATGACTCACTCCATCCCTCCATGTTCCCAGTCACCCATAATACTGACTGTTATCACCTGAGTCTGTGGTTTAGTATATAAGTATATATAAAGAAATAGTATAGAAGCCCGGGCTTTAGTTCAGGCTAGTTGCGAAGTATTGTATCCCTACTCTGGTGAACTACTGAGCGTTATTTTCTGAATGTTTATTCTGTGTATGACTTCTTGCCATTGTATTTTCGGCCTTGTTTTTCATCTAGCCCTTCGGATTAGTTGCCATAGTGTTTTGCTATGGATTTAGACCGATTGCCTGTTTTTGTGACTACGAGTTGTTCCTTTCCTCTGATTATTATAGTTTGCCTTCGAGAAGTGATCATTGCTTGTTTTGTGACCACAAATCTGGACTATGATATTTTTCATTTACACTCTGTGAGCATCTGATTATGGGTGACACGTTACACTACCTTAAAAAAAACTTTGTTCTTTAGAGGACTATTTTTGTAAACAGATTCATCACCTTACAAATTTCTTAAGGCAAGCAAAAGTGGCAAAGAAACCCTTTGTGGGACATTTTTTTTTGGGTGGCACTTTATTTTACGATATGGTAAATACTTAGTAATTCCAAGTCAATTCTGATACATGACACTTGAAAACTACCAGGTATGTATTGCAACACTTAGTGCCTCCATTTCTGCTTAAACACCCCACAAGACTCTGCAAAAGCAGCCACCATTTCTACCACTTCATCAAAATTTTCCTTATTATGATGATCTGTAATTATTGTGATATAATAATTACTTTTTGTTCATTAAAAAACACAAATAAATCATCACCGATAATCAAAACTGTGCTACAATTAAGCTTGCATGCTCACTCAGGAAAAAATACAGCGCATCCAACAAGAACGAAACAGCATACGTCTATCATATCTTTCCTACAGCAACAAAAAACATGGTAGCTAACAGAAAGTGCTGACCTTGCACATCTGTTTTACAACTCGTCTGACGAGATTTAAAACAGTAAAAAAAAACATAAATGTCCAATCAGTCAGTTTGTACTTCACCAGTGGAATGGCCACTAGTTTCCTGTGGAAAGAGTTTAATAGGTGTATATTTTACACTATATACACTACCCTGCTCCCAAATATTTCTAGAGTTAACCCATAACTGGGCTGCAGTCATCCCACCTTAACACAGCTAGTCTACAAAAGATGTGGACTAGCAAACAGATAGAGATCGTACAGGGCCAATGGTTTCATTTTTGCCAGAAGATGGGTACAAATGTATGTAGATGGTCACAAATGCCTCCTCAAAATGGCTTAAATGAACTGCCTAAAACTATTCTAGGTAGGTCAATTCTTACCTTCATCCCAGCCCAAAGAATGTCTAAATCGGTTTATTAGATTAGGTGTAAATGCAGCTAGCTAGTTGGCTCGGTATGTGCATTGCATAGGCCATGGGTGAGCATCTCTGTTCAAGGAGGACCAGCACAGTGAGGTGATTTCCTTGCTCAAGCTAAACTGGTGTAAAATAACATCACTGTAGCATTTTTATTTGGAAATAACAGCTTTAAAGACATGGTGATGCTCCACAGACGTGTGATAGGGAGAATAGCGCCTCCGGCGTCTACGTAACTGAAAATGGGCAACAAAAATTATTGGGATTTTTGGATTTGCCGGAGTTACAAGTAGGATATTTAAACTGGAACGCCCCCACAAGTCGGATTTTCTACTGGAAAAGTCGTGTAAGCCTTACCAACCAGTAAGTTCAAAATCCAAGATGGCCGCAATGCACATCAGCAGTAGTGTTACACAGTTTATTAGTACTAAATCAGTTGTACACACACATTACTGTCCAACTTCTATCTGTGGACATGTGTCCTCTGTGTTTGGCTGTGCAAAATGGGGTTATGTAATAACTTAAAGTTTGGGAGAAGGACCACGCCCTCAACTCCTCCTCTTCATTACTATGCTCTGTATAGCTGCTCCTCTCCCCTATCCTTCCCGTGACAAAAATCCGCACCCCTCCGCCACCCCCTGCTCATCCGGATGGTCTAATTTTATCCATCCTCTACCCAGCAGGGGGGGGTCTGGCTTCGGGTCCCATCAGCTCGAAGCCCCCCAGAACTCCAGCCCAAATTTCTTGAGCGCTCCTCCTTGCCTCAGTCAAGCGTGGTCTGCACTTCGCAAAATACCATACCAGTTATCAACTGGTATCGCTAACAGAATGCTAACCTAGGACGTAAAACGTGGGACATATTTTGCTTAGATTTGCAATAAAAGCAGCTGTGGGGAAGTCAGAAGTCTTCAGCGACCTTTTTTTTTTGTGGAAATGTTTCGAACCAGTCTACAACTATCAGAATGCGTAACTGGAACGTGGTCAACTCGGGTGTTGGGACGTCATTCCCAGCTCCAACATCTGACGTCCATGGTAAATGGAGGGCAGCTGTTACTCTACTGCCTCCGTTCACAGACTTCTTTTACTCTCAACACCGGTCCTGTATTTTTCAGCTTGTAAAATTCAAAATTTGTCTTCAATGCAGTGAATTACACTCTCCACCTGTAGGGGGCGCCCATGAGCAAAAAGCTTCAATTTCTACATAATGCTGCTTTAACTTACATAGTGTCATGGGAACACTTGAACTTGAACCCTACAACATAATATTGACATAACACCATTATAAACATGTCATGGATGAAGTCATAGCCTAACGCTAGTCGTTAAGACAGATGTTATATGACGATATATGACGTGTCCAGTCATACAGCAGTGTCATCCAGTGTTTCCATTAAATGTCAAGACACTAGAGACTGGATCATCTGACCCACCCAGAGAAAGCGAGTCCAGTTAGGCATCACTAGGGACCAAACCTGACCTCAGCACACTGACCTGGAGACATCATTCAAGATGTCCATCACCTGAGGGTCAGTTAAAGGTTCCGTCTCGTGTTTGGCCGTCCGCCGAAGACAGATTACACAGTGACCAGTTTGTATTCGTGGACGCCAACCACCATCAAATATGCAGCAGGCCGAGGAAACCCACGGCTGACCACCGCAGCCAACCAAAAAGTGCAGCGAGATGTGTCAGCCCGCGGCGCGGTCAGTTCAAACCTCAGCGCCTTCTCGTCCTCATTCGCCATCCCACTACGTAAACATGCTCGAGGCTCGCGAGGCTGCGAAATTAGAAAAACAAGGATCAACTACTGGATTGTATATCAAGACCCGCTTCTCCGCAGTTCTTGCGCAAATAAAGCGGCCTAAATGTCTTTTTCTTGGAACGTGGCGTCCCCTTTGTCTTGGGATGGGGAGAGAGAGGTGGAGAGCGAGAGTAGGGGCATGAGGACTGAGTGTGTGTGTGTGTGTGTAAGAGTGTATGTGTGTATGGGTGTGACTGGGCCTCCTGCGTTCCAGGGCCCAAGCTGAGGTCTGGCACACCAAACATTCGCTTAATTTTACTCGCCCAGATTGTTTCACTTGGCCGGCTCTCTGAGGAATCTGGACCAGGACGGTTAGTGTCCCATAACCACCGTCTTCAAGTCAGTCTCAATGTTTTCGATCACCCTGATAACTGGACCAGTGGCGACTGTGGAGCAAATCTTTAGGTTCAAGCACTTATTAGTTTCGTTGTTTGTTTGTTTTTATTTATTTATTTATTTTATTTACTTCATTGGAATTTCGTTTAGCATTTTTTTTCCACCCATGAAATCCAAATACCCATATTCTACATTTTTCTTGTGATTTTTTCCCCCTCTCATTTTTATGATTTGTGGGTTTCTGTATGAAAAGCAGTCATAATTCATTTTTACATGAACATTCCCAGCCTTTTTTTATCTTCTGCATTTAAACAGGCTGTCCCAGCCTTGACCGATATATGTAAACGACCTCTGTTCTGACTGGCTGCCCTGTTATTGTGCTACATTCAAAAAATGAAAGCTGTGTCTGGGCTGAAACAGTCATCATAAATCCTCATAAAGTCCTCAGTGTGAATGGGTGGAGCTACAGAGCAAGAAAAGGGTAGCAAACCCTTTGGAGGTACCTGAAAAAAAAACACACAACATGGTCTAAACATTATCTAATTCCCAATTACAGATAAAGCCAGTGTAACTAAACCAATAACATGCAAACATGTTAAACTAAAATAAATGTGCAGTGCAGGCTAGAAAAAGTAAGTGAAGGTTCTCCTGGGAGACTTGAATGCTGTTCCTCCCTTCCTCGACCAATCACCTGCTGCTTAAGCTCCCTCTTTGCTGCTTTTCAGACGGTGGCATTTCATTTCCCCCTCCTTCCATCTCGCCGCCACCAGTTTGGTCCCGCCAGTTGCCCAGGGGGTTAGCTCCACCCCTGCCTTCCATCCTAGATCTGTGTGGGTTTCAGGGGCTACCCACTCAATAAAGGCACACAAAACTTGATTACTGACCAGTTAGATGAAAACAACTCTCAGAAGACCTCAGAAGACCTGTTATAGAGATGCATGAAGCTGATCCATAGATTGATGGCTCACAAATTGTCTACAACTGGAGAACTGTTAGATACAGGATATTACAGGATAATATGACCACAATATATTAAAGGACTGATACTCTCCCATGTTCTATGGAAATATAATTTAAAAAGAAGAATGTTTTAGCACTAATGTACCATCAAAAATATTATTATTTATATAAAATATTATATAAATAAACAATAGATTTTTTTTTTGGGGGGGGGGGTAAACCATTGTACAAGAGAATGTAAGGACAGCAGTTCACCACCACCTCAATCTGGAGACTTGTTGGGTTATGCAACAGGACAATGACCCCAAGCACACAAATTGTATTTGCAGCTACAGAAAACATGGTAGAGATGACTGCTGCTAAGGGGATGACTTACTTTTTTTCTAGCCTGCACTGCGGCAGGCTGCGTTTACTATGTGCTCAATGGTTGGGTCAGATTGTATTTGTCAGTAATTGGGACTTAGATAACAGTCAGCTCACATACAGAAATTGTGGCACATCTGTAAAGTGCTATATAATATTTGAGATATGTGGTCATAAAATGGTCAGTGAGTAAAGGCATGAGGCAGGAGTGTATAACACTGTGGTACGGTGAGTGTACACAGGGTCTTCCTCCACCATAATGACCTGAGGACAACACTCATATAAAGATAACCTGAGGTATTACTAAACTCTCAGTTGTATGGAACTTGTCTTTAGAGCAGCATTTATAGAAAGTGGGTTAATACACTGGTCATGGCCACATGCTATAACATCTGTACAACATCTTCTGTTGCCATGCGTACATACTCGCACACACACATGCATATACACGTATGTCCTCAGATAAGCTTGTAATTCCATGGATAAATGCTTTTAAAATGCAGTATTATATATTTATTTTTAAGCCCAGCCCAACCCAACCCAACACACATGCTTGTTTTTATACAACATAGGGACATGAGGTCTTTTTATATTACGTTATAAGTAATAATGTCTAACATATATACATATTATATATATGTAAATACCTATATATAATAAAAATCTGTCTTATATATACTAAGCACACACACAAACACACACACACACACTCCATGTTCAGTCTACTTAATCTAATCTGATTACGACCCCATGAGACCCATGGACCTGCTTGTTTGGGGTTGAGGTTGGGGGGAGGTGGTGCACTCTTTTAGGCCTCATGTCTCTTCTACACAAAGCAGGTGAAGACGTCAGTTGCCCGATTCTGACTCTGGACTTGACAGCCCGTCAGTTAAATCCCCCCCTCTCCGCACAGCTGTTCCCGGCCGTTTTGGCGCGCCACTGAGGATGAGGATCAGGCCATGTTGTGGCCGCTGTGTGTCACCGAGCAGATGCCTTTCCTCTGGCCCCACGCTGCGGGGACAAATATTTGTTGTTGCAATTTTTCGAGGCGCAAAAAGGTTAAAACAAGCCTTAAGTCCATGTAATGCCGCCAAATGCCACAAATCTGGAAGAGCACATCCATTCAGCAGATGTTGTTTCAAAAAAGTGATACAGAAACAAAAGAAGTGGGAAAATGCCTCTCTCTCTTTCATTGGTTATATTTTTTTAAGTGAACTCCACAGGTATACTCTACGTCAGGGTTGAGCAGGAAAAAAGCGCAGAACTGTGGAGGGCTCCAGTCCTCCAGGCCTGGAATTGCCCACCCATGGTCTATAAGATTGCATGTATTCACTATATCGCTGATGTCCAATTAAAAACATGTATGTCCATTTGTCCATTTTTAGTTTTCTCCATGGTTTCAACCCTGTAGCTGACTCTGTGTCCTGTGTGAATATATCTGGATGAACTGACCAATAGAAATGCTCAAACATTACTTTGAATAAACTCTTAAGTTAAGACCTTTATGTTAAGATTTTTGACTTCCCAAGTAAAGTCACCATTTTGGAGATACATGTTTTTTATTGGATATCGCAATTTACAAATTACCATTTACAAAAAGCACCAAAAAAAGTGTCCAAGTGTT
Source organism: Salminus brasiliensis (assembly GCF_030463535.1). Lineage (NCBI taxonomy): Eukaryota > Metazoa > Chordata > Actinopteri > Characiformes > Bryconidae > Salminus > Salminus brasiliensis. The sequence continues at coordinate 38,937,610 of NC_132885.1, read as the reverse complement.
TCCAAAACGTAAAGTTATTTATACCAATGTTCTTGTTAATATGATACATGAGAAAAAAAAATTCTGTTTTTTAAAGAGTAACATACTGTTAAAAATAAATAAATAATAAATAAATTCATTCGTTTATAAAAAAAAATAATTTATATATATATATATATATATATATATATATATATATATATATATATATATATATACCCACCAATAATACATACTGCTAGTAAACAAAGTAAAATTAGACATTTAGACTATATATACGTTTAGATTTCAGGTTTAAATATATTTAAGATGAATATACAACATGACCTGTGTTGATGTGGCTAGCTAACTGCATTCATGTCCCATGCTGATTCAAGCTGGTTGAGCAGCTTAGTCATGCTGGGCGCCCAGCGTGGTCATACTGGTCATGCCTGTCAACCAGCATGGTCAAGCTTGGTCATACTAGTGGTTACCAAAGTCAAACGGGAACATGCCCTGTGCCCCATGCCCAGAGCTAAGCTCTGTTGAACCAGCCTGACCAGCATGAGCTGGATACACTGTTTGTTTGTTTGTTTGTTTGTTTGTTTGTTTTTCAGTAAGATGTTAATTGTATCCATGTAGCTAGCTTCTTCATGTAGGTAACAGTATCCCTATTCACAGTATACACACTATAGTAGAGTAGATTACACCACTGAATCCATACTGTAGATATTATACAGCATACGTGGAAACCAGTGTTGAATTGATTGATGCTTTAACACAAATTTACCACATTTTTTACCACATGTTTAAAGTGGCAGAAATGTATATCTTTGCTGTCTCATAAAAAAATCTCCTCATTTTACAGGAGAATGTAAAAATGTCTGAACGTTCAATGGAAGTCAATGTTAATATTTGTATTAATGTACAATATCTCTATTGGTCCATTCATCATGCAGAGTTGCACATAATGTAAAGAACAGCTGCAAATGAATGTAAACATGTAAAAATAATAAAAAACATTCAAATGGACATAATGTTTGTAACTTTATTTTGTTAGTAATGTAAAAATATTTTACTTAATATTTAACTACATACCATTTAAATTACATTTACAGTGTGCACATTATTTCTGCTTTTTTAATATTAAAAAAGTCTTTTTCTGTATGACAAGACAGATGTACAGTATCTTTATAGTCTTTAAGAACTCCATCAAGTTCCAATTATCATAAAATATCTTTGATTTGCTTACAAATATATATATATATATATATATATATATATATATATATATATATATATATATATATATATCATTATCATATAATTTGTTGTATGTACTTTATAATCTGCTCTTTACCATAGAATCTCTCATAAATACTGTAAATGATGCTAAATATCCCTCATCGCCAGCCATTACTACAACCTCTAAGGGTTAAACAGAGATGCTGATCGGGTCGCTGACATGGCGGCCGCATACCAACAGCGCAAAGCTCCCTCAAGAGTATAAAAATTATATGAGTTTTAACTTTATGAAACAGACTCACTAAATTATAGCACGAAGGCCTCCATCGACAGCATATAATTTGAAATCCGCCAAGGTGATGGCTCTGGCGCCAAATTGCTTGGGTTTCGTTGAACATTTTTTTATGCCCATGACAGCCTGCAATTATTCAATTCAAGAAAAATGTCCACGATGCCTTTGAACAGACCCGGCTTACTCGTCCTGAGCCAATTAATCAGTCAGGCTGAGTTTTGTTTAATTGTCGCGGCTCTCGTTCAGGTTGTTTAGATTACTCTGGTTCCTCGGGTATCCGCGGCCTGCCGGAAAACCCAGAGTGATGGTATTTGATAGAGTAATCATAAGACTGTGGTGGAGTCATAATATCACGGATTTGCCCAGTGTGGTCTAGGACGAACGGTCTAGGAACATTGTCATTTCGTGCAGCATTGATTCATGGAACTAACTTAACCCTCCATATCAAATATAACTTGACGCTGGCGGTCTGTTCTGAATCTTTGTCTTTGTCCAGGTTAACTCATTCAAATATTCCTCCCATGCTGGCCACAGCAAAATGGAGCAGCATGGGGAACTGACCGCTTGCAGAATACTGATCAACCTGGCAGGACTATCATCTCTAAGCACTGTTCCTTCCGTCTAGCCAATGAAGCGCTCCACCACAATTTCTCAGAACGACAGTGGCGGTTCATCACTGAGAACTGAAGGGTGTCATTTAGCCACGCACCCCATCCTAATCAGCTAGAGAGTGGTGCTGTTCTTGTTGCATTCATAAATGTGGAAAGCTTTGAGGGTAAACCACGGGGAAGACCACACTAGAGAGAGAGTGAGCCACCATCTATCCACCAACAGAGCAAGGCCAATTGTGCTCTATCAGGCTCTGGCTGCTGATGGCAGGTAGCTTGACCCAGGATTTGAATCTGGAAGCTGTTTAGCCTGCTGGACTACTCAGCGGCCCGTACACTGCAAAACTAACTGCCTTACTTCTGCTGAGTTAAATAAAAAAATGTGTCAAATTACAACTGATTTAAACATAAATCCTCACCCAGAGGGAAAGCAAGGCAAGTGATGCTCTGTGGGCCTCCTGATTACGGATGGCTGTGGCATCCTTGGTGATCGAACTCATCTCCCAATGAGAGGTCATCTCACCATTTGGGATCCCAGAAGACGAGTAATGGGGTATCTAATGCTGTTGAGGTTAAACTATAGGGAAGAAAACACTAGAGAGAGAGAGAGAACCATCTATCCACCAAGAGAGCAAGGCCTATTGTGCTCTCTCAGGCTCTGGCTGCTGATGGCAGGCCAATGGCAACGGTCATTATGGAAGCTGCTTAGTCTGCTGGACCATGTGGAGGCCCATACACACTAACTGCCTTACTTCTGCTGAGTAAAATAATAAATGTATAAAAATTAAGGCATCATTGATTTAAACATAAATACATAAATCCCCACCCAAGTTGGGATGCTCTGTGGGCCTCCCGAACTGCTGCTCATCTACCAATGACAGGTTGCATCATTTGGGATCACCAAAAGCCGAGTAAGGGGGTATGTAATAGGCACTGCTGGTCCTCAAACAACAGATCAATTAATGTAGTGGGCAGTTTCATTATGTTTCATTGTAGGGATCAAGGGAACGAACCCCAAACACACCCTTAAAGTATCCGATCTGTAGGCTTGACCAGTGCGTGGTCATGTTCCAGGACACTCTGAACTCAGGGCTGGATTACAACAGGCACACACTCTTTTGGCTGGCTGTTCAATTTCGACACAACACGTCTGGCTCCCTGAGCACACCGACAGCAATCTGACTGCTACATCTGTAAGAGCATCTCGCACTCCTCTTGTATCTGGTCAGATTACTTCAGATGTTCCCTCGCTGTGGAAACTGCACACACAGGTGGCACCGCGCTCTCAATCCTGTCCTAAAACGGCTTTCCGGCTGCCAGCTCAAAAAAAAGAGGGAAAAACAGAAGGGGAAAAAACATCTGTCCCCAGATTGCTGTTTTTTTTAAGACTGATTAACAAAGATAAATCTGTTTCTCCGTAAATCCTCTACCTTGTCTGAGTAGTTTTGCTCAAGTCGGGCGTTCGCGTGGCGCCGTGGGGCGGGCAGGGGTGGGGGGGTGTCCAGGCAGGAGTGAGGTCTTGTAAGCCTGCGTTAAATCCGTGGTGCTGTGGTATAATTTGTGTCTGTCTGAAACGGTAAGGTGTACTAGAGGTCAAGCAAACACCGTATGCCACAGTGTTTTACAGTTTCGCTTCAAGCCCACATGTGTTTTGGTTTAGGTTTACGGCATTTAGCAGAGGCTAGTGTCCAAAGTGACTTACAGAAGTGCTTAGCCGTCCACTGGCCAGCGTGAACACGCTGAAGCCCGAAGAGACGCTTGAGCTTAGATACTGCTACATAAAAAATACAGGAGTCAAGTCTTTGACAACGCTAATTGATATCAGTTAGCTAACTTACAGAACTTACCTTCTAAAACTCTTAAATTGGTCAGATTGAAGCTAAATATTCATTTTAATAATGTAAAAAGATAAATATTAATGTACGCATGCCATCATTTGTTACTGTACCATTAAGGTTTGCTAAAAGACCTATAGCAAGCCAACAAGGCCTTCTTAGCGTCTAGCATACCGTACACTGTAACTGTTTTTTACATCAAATATTTCTCCCCAATTTAGAAAGTCTCCACCCAGTCTTTATATAACATGACGTTTAGCAGACACTAGTGTCCAGAGACTTACAGGACTGCTTAGCTGTCCACTGGCTAGCGTGAACAGTCCGAAGATACATATAATAATACATAATACATAAATATAATACATAAATACAAGAGTCTGTAGTTCTGAAACTCCACTGCTTTGGTTAAACTACAAGAGCAAAGTCTACTGAAATAGGAATCAGAAGCATTCAACTTTGGTTGGGGCAAGAAATGCCTGTTTACAACCCTGTTATTTTGCTTAAGAATGAAACACACCTCCTTTCTTTTTAAGGTGGGCTCATAAGAACAGACCATCTTTGCTTTTATTGTATGGTTTATGCCACCAAGATGGCCCACAGTAATCTAGCCTAGCCTAGCCTGGCCTAGATTAGCTTAGCCTAGACTAGCCTAGCCCAGCACAGTTATTTCTGAGTTACTGGAGAGTGTTGCTGTCCTCTATGGATCCTCTTGCTGGGCTCTGGCATTGGTTCATGCCACAATGCTGGCCCACAGTAACGTCTTTTGGAGGGTGTAAATATAAAGGCCGAGACTGTTATGTAACAGTTTTGGGGGGTTGAAATGGTTTGTTTTTCAGGCCTGTGTTGGTTCTGCCAACAGGATTTGAGTATTCTATTATAAAGCATCTTTAGGAAGTGCTAAATTCAGTGCTCAGGAAAAAAGAGATTGAAGGAAGCTAGTTGCTCAGCTGTTTGGACACTCATGGGAAGTCCGTTCCACCCTCTCGATTTCAGGACTTCCACATGCCTTGAAGCTGAGGTGAACTTGAAGCTTGAAGGGTAGGGATCTATGGGTATGGGTTTTGACCATCCTACAGGGAGGAAATAATATAATATGATAAATAATAAAATGTGATAATGTGATATTATAGCTCATAGCACAAAAAACAAGAGCGACAGTGGCCTGTCTTGCCAGGCAACTTTCTGATTGGCCAAATCATATGTCTTGATGGGCATTTTTGGCTCGTAGGCCTTGTAGTTTTAAGTTTGGGTTGCTCAGTTTTAAACATTTAAGAAAATGTTTGACATTCAATCACATGAAAAGGAAAAAATAGCAAAATCTTTCTCAACTCTTTTGCATTTCTCCAAGAGCTCCATCAATAATATCCTGTCAGAAGGTGTGTCTAGTGGGCAGGAAAGGAACGGCAATAAAACAAACTGGCTACATCATCAGGGGCCGCCAATAGAGGCCGAATGGCTGAGGGCCAGACAGAAAAAGCCTCAACATAACCGTCAGGAGCGAGAGGTTCTCAGCCTTTACAAGCCAGCTGTTCTCTCTCAGGTCAGGTCCATAAGGAAGCCAGCAGGTTGCTCTACGGGCCTGGACTATTCATTATTGACCCTCAGGAGAGTTTTTTTTTTTTTTCCAAATGCTCCAAGTTCCTCTTCGGAGAACATGTTGGACCATCGCGCTCCACAGGTGGGAAATGAATTAGAGGAAGCGGAGTTCATTCTTAAGTGGACATAGTTATAATTCCAGCTGAGAGCGTTTCCTATGCAGCCTCGGAGGGCCGCTAAGATGGGCTATGTACTTAGAGGTGTTGATGCAAAGGCCAGGCTAGGTCTGAGTGTGGTCATACACGCACCTGCTGATGAGCTTTTTTGATGAGCTTCCCACCTAATATAAATCAGACCTTACAACAGGTGTACACATGAATTTACCGGCCAGGGTTAATGGTAAAATCACACGATTTTTGAGCTAGCTAAGCGTTTTCTCTTGATGATTAGCAGGGGTTGTAGTAGCAGGGGGTGAGCCATTGTATGATTGGTTATGGTTAATCAACTCACTGGTGCTCTGTGATGTTCTAGAGGTAGCAAAGGTCATGACGTTCCAATGAAGGATTACAAAAGAACCATCGTTTTGTCTTAGAAAAGATATGATGAATATGAGACATGAATTAACAAGACAAAAAAAATATGTCCAGTCAGATGTCAGGTTGACTTTCTGGACATGTTCAGAGACGTGAGAGCATGACCGAATCAAAACCAGGTCCAAAGAAGGCAAGACTGGGTCACTAAGGAGTTTAAATGAGAGCAAGGTTGAGTCAAGGCAGGGTCAAAGTGAGAAGGACACGACCTAAAGGGAAGACCTAGTCCAAAAGAGAGTGAGACCAAGTCAGGATCAGACACATGATCATAACTAGACAAAAAAATGTCCATTCTGATTTCAGGTTGACTTTCTGAACATGTTCAGAGACGTGGGAGCCAAATGGACCCACGTGAGAGACGTGAGTCCAAATGAGAGTGAGGCAGAGAAAAGGCCAAGTGCAAAGGAGAGTGAGACCGAGTCAAGACCCAGTCCAAATGAGAGTGAGGCAGAGAAAAGGCAAAGTCCAAAGGAGAGTGAGACAGAGACAAGATCCAGTCCAAATGAGAGTGAAGCAGAGAAAAGGCAAAATCCAAATGAGAGTGAAACCGAGTCAAGACCCAGTCCAAATGAGAGTGAGGCAGAGAAAAGGCCAAGTCCAAAAGAGAGTGAGACCGAGTCAAGACCCAGTCCAAATGAGAGTGGGGCAGAGAAAAGGCCAAGTCCAAATGAGAGTGAGGCAGAGAAAAGGCCAAGTCCAAATGAGAGTGAAACCGAGTCAAGACCCAGTCCAAATGAGAGTGAGGCAGAGAAAAGGCAAAGTCCAAAGGAGAGTGAGACAGAGACAAGATCCAGTCCAAATGAGAGTGAAGCAGAGAAAAGGCAAAGTCCAAATGAGAGTGAAACCGAGTCAAGACCCAGTCCAAATGAGAGTGAGGCAGAGAAAAGGCCAAGTCCAAATGAGAGTGAGACCGAGACAAGATCCAGTCCAAATGAGAGTGAGGCAGAGAAAAGGCCAAGTCCAAAGGAGACTGAAGTTGAGTGAAGAAAAAGTCCAAAAGAATAGTGAGGCAGAGTAAAGGCAAGGTCCAAAATAGAACGAGATCAAGTTAAGGCCTATTCCAAAGCAGAGTGAGACCAAGTTACGAATAAGTCAAGACCCAGTTCAGTGAAGAGCAAAACAGAGTTAACACCCTGTCCAAATAAGGAGTGAGATTGAGTCAAGATCGAGTCAAGACCTCATTCATGGGAGAGCAAGACAGAGTCAAGACCCTGTCCAATGGACAATAACAGTAATATTTTTTAATCATTTGTAAGCTACAATCTAAGAAAAACTATAAGACTGGATTTAGAGGTCTGTACCTATGTCAATAGGCCTCTAATTATGCTTATTAACATATTTTAATAATGTTTACTATTAACTTATTATCTCCTACATTTACATCTGCAGTCTTAGCAGAACATGGGTTACATCAGAAGACATATATAAGTCCCATCACTGTCAATTTTGTGCCATGAGCTTAAGAATGTCTCAGGACTTAAGATCCATAATGGTCCCTTTGTCCCACCCTTTATTTTTCCTCCCCCCTCCATTGTAATTCAGTATAATCCGTCAAGAAGATTAATAGACATTTGCAGTTTTTCATGATAAGCCTGCATTAGCGGTCATTGCTAACTGACAAAGGCCGTGTGGTCCTTCACGCGAGCAAGTATTTGGGGAAAATCTTCTCAAAGACAATCTTCTGCTGAAAAACCATCCTCATATTTTGACTTAAATAAGCCGTCCGGGACTTTTCTTTAATGCTCACGCTAAACTGGCTGGGCTGTCGGGCCCAATTACTCCAATGGGAGCTGACACATGCTAATTATCTTCAATTTATCCACATTTGTTTGATTGCTGATGACACGGGGTGTCACGAGTGGCGTGTTTCTTCATGACGTGTTCACTCTCTCATCCAAATAAGCCATTTTTGATTCTAGCCTAGAGACAATCTCCTTTAATGAACTGGCTGGCCCTTAAGTGTCCCTCATTTGTATATGACCGACACGGAGGCCTTCGGTCTAAAGAGCCAGGCGAGCAGAAACGTAGCGAGAAGTTTCGAGAACTTCTCTTTGGTGGAGCGGAAAGGAGAAACGGGCATGAACCGAGGCGTGGCGTGATTGAGAGTCGCTAATGGCCTGCTAGCCGGCACAATGAAACTTCTGGTGGAGACGCAAGTCTATGAATCCTCCAGTCCACTACACTATCAGGGGTCATCAAATAATGACCTGGGGCTAATTCCCATGGAGACAATACTCTTTGTTTTTAATTAAACAGTGCATGATGAACATGGTGGCTCATGTAAGTGCTTGAATGTCTCCCATATGTGTTTATATGCAAGCAATGCCATGACATCATATGTACTGTGCCATTGGCTGACAATGGTAAAATGTTCCATTCTATTTCTGATGCTTTGCTGGCAAGTACAGGGCTGATGTTAGCTTTGGGTAATTGGTGCTAAACAGGGTAGCTTGTATTAGTTTAGTTTAGACAACAGCGCTTACAACCTAGCATCTTTCCATACAAACAATGCAGACGTAGGCCTAGGTCAGTTAGTCAGGCTGGGGTAACATGGCTAATTAATTGCATCATCTAAGCAAGGCATGGTTTGGATAGTAGTTAACCACCTCCACCAGCCTGGACTGTTGACACACGGCAGGTCAGGTTAATGGATTTTTTCGCGATTCATCAGACCTGGCTACGTTTCTCCAGTCTTTACTTCAGTCCAGTTTTGGTGAGCCTGTGCTGAGCCACTGCAGCCTCAGCTTTTTGTTCTTGGCTGAAAAAAATGGAACCCGACCTGAAATCCTGCCGTTGTAGGCCATCCGCCTCAAGGTTGGATGAGCTGTGGTGCTTTCTGAGATGCTTTACTGCTCTCCACAATTGTACAGAGTGGGTATCTGTAGACTTTCTGTCAGCTCCAACCAGTCTGACCATTCTCGGGTTGACCTCCTTTGTCAACAGAGCGTTGTGGATGTGGACACTGGATATACCAGAACTACTGACCTCACTAGATCAGCAGTTCTAGAAGTACTAAACCAGACACTTCTGACACCAACAATCATGCTACACTCAAAATCACCAAGATTACACATATATATATATATATATATATATATATATATATATATATATGCAAAGGCTAAAACTACTACAGACCTAACCCTGCCTCCTATACCTTAATAAGAAGGGTTCTATATAGTACTGCAAATGTCCCTTTGACCCTTTCAAGCCCTTTATAGAACCATCTTTTAAAAAAACTTTAGGGTTTATGAATGCTGAATATTATACATGGTTTATAAACGGTTTCTAATGAGGTCATGAACTAAATAAAATCATACGTTTTTATAATGAATCATTTACATCATTAAAATAATAACTGTGACTATATTGATGATTTTATGGTGTTTATGACCTCATTAGTAACCGTTCATAAACCATGTATAATGTTTTATTATATATATATAAATCTCAATATTTTAATCAGAATGATTTTAAACCATAAAATTATGAATATAGTCACAGTTATTATTTTCATTTACGTAATTAACTGCTTGTCCATGATTTTTGAAAAGGTGTTTATAACATAATTAATATGCATTAATTTAACTACAGTTATAGACCCTATATAAGAGCAATCTTATCATCTTACCAAAAAAGTTCTCCATCATAGAGAAGAACCGTGTAACCAGCTAAGGAAGTATTAATATATCCAAATGAGTTCTCATCTAAGCCACTGCCTCTACTGAAGAATGCTTAAAGGGCTTCTGAAGGGCAGCATTGATTCTAGCCTAGCAGGCAACGCTTAACTTTGCCATGCAACTGAAAAAAAAACAGAGTATCGTTGGAGCTCTCAGGCCGGATTTGGCCCCTGATCCGCTATGTGACGCACCCCTGCTGTACAGAGTGACCTGATCTGCACTGCTGTTGGTGGAAGGGTTGATCAACGTAATGCCAACCAGGTTCCTGGTCTTGGCGCGCGACGTGCTAATCCTCGTGTAGAGAACGGAAGTGTAAATGTTCTGCCTTGTTTGGAGTAACTAAGGCATATGCTCTGGGAAAATCCAGCGTGTTCCCAATTTTAATACCTACCTCCGCGAGGCTAACCAGTCCCAGATGTGCGCCGGCACAAAATACATTTTCACCCTCTTAAAATGTTGTTTTTTCTTCTTCCTCCTCCTCCTCCTCCTCCTCCTCCTCTTCTTCGTCTTCTTCCTCTTCTTTTCCCTCACTCTCTCGTTCTCTCTTCCTCTTAAGACAGCTCCGGGTCAACGACTTCAGTTCCCGCTCCGGCGGTGGCTAAATATAGATTTATAGAGTCGCTACAATCGCTTGTTTTCAGATCATCAGTCAGCGCGGCCCTTAAGAGAGCAAATATTTATGCCTTTTTAAAAGGGAGTATGGCAGTGACAGCGGCGTCGCTCTTCCCCGAAGCTGACAGCGGAGCGGCGTGAATTGTGATTCAGGTTGTACTAAATCACGATAATAAGCAATCTGAGGAAGAGCGTGGCCGGGGTCCTGTTCATCATCATCCCCAGCTGACACACTCCCACCGAAGAGCTGCGGAGCGGGAGAATCCGTCTTCTCCGGGCACAGCGGACTTGCTACAGGCCGCAGGATTACACTACGTTACACTGTCGTAGTTTATTATTAACACAGGCAACACCTACAGCCGTAGTGTCCAAACAGTAAAGCGCACTGTAAATGAGTCCCGCTGGCTCTCCTGCAGTTTTATGGAGGCTGTGATCAGATCCACCTGGTCCACACCACTCATTCGGACGTTCCCCAGGCTTGTTAACCAGAAGCTAAATCACTCATTTGAATTTGAAGCCCTGGTGGCCTAATGTTTGTGGACTTTTCCCCTTTTCCCCTGTAGAGAAGTCTATATGCCAATATATAGGCAGAACAGGGCTCTCTGGAGCAGACTGACATGTAGGACCTATTGGCACCGTGCCTCCTAATGCCAGGCGTGGGCTAGAGGGGTATAAAGCCCCCCAGCATTGAGAAGCTGTGGAGCAGTGGAACTAACTGTGTTCTCTGGAATGATGGATGGTGGTGCTCCGTCTAGTACTTTTGGGATGGGTTGGAGAGGTGGGGATGAACTACCCTTACTAAAGCTCTTGTCGCTGAATGCAATCAAATCCTCACAGCAATGGTCTAAATCTAAATCTAGTAGAAAGCCTTTTTCTCTGGACAGTAGAGACAGTTACTCCAACAAAAGCAGGATATACTTTTTGAATACTCTTGAGTTCAGAAGAAACAATGAATGAATGGACAAGAGTCCCAATACTTTTGTCCCTTTATGTGTGTATTTATATAGACTAAAGTCTAAGAGACAAAGCTTGGAAAAGGGTTATGTAAGAACTACCCTTTATTTAAACAATTATTTTTTAACAGCAATTGCTTCTACCAGTTTGCGAACAGTAGGCAATGGTTGCCAGGTAACATGACATGAGTTATATACTTGGAAATGCTGAAAAATTCAATAAATTAAAGTCAATAAAGAGGTTTTGTCATTTTGGTTGTTGTCAGATTTATTATAAATATGATATTTTTGATACATAATGAAAACAGCTGTTGTGTGAAAGTGGATGTGACTGACCCCAGTGCTAACTGACCACACAGATGACACTGTGATTGTAGGAACATGAAGAACTGATCATCCCTCTTCCACCGCCTGTAGCGAACGTGATGTCACGAATCCTGCGAGAGCGGGCCGCTCTGTTCGGACGAACATGTTCAGGGAACGTGTGAACGCAGCCAGTGTTTTGACAGAGCTGCGTGAGGGCCCCCCGGTCCACGTCCTCCTCACGTTCTCCGATCACCTAGGGGGTCCTCACATCCTGTCCTCCTCCAGCGGAGAGAGGTGGGGAAGGCAGGAAGTGGGGCCTTGGGTGATCTGCGGAGACTGTGTGAGGACTTTGAGAAAGTGAGGGGTGGTTGGCCTGACCCAGGCTTTCCCAGGGAGAAGAGCAGAGCCTCAGGAACATCTCACGGGCTGGGGGAACTGGGGGCTTGTTTCCTTTTCACATGTTCTACATGCATCAAACGGGTTCTCTCTTGCGAAGTGTGACGGCGCCCAGCGTTTATTTTCTGCAAAACACACACGGTCATACGGAGGATGAAGGGCTACGGTGAAGCAAATATACAGGGCCAGTTTCCCAGACCCAGATAAAGCTTGAGCTTAAGCTACAAGGAACTCCTGTAGTGAAGGGACACGATATACATTATGTATGTTATATACACTATATAACTTATACATTGTGCATATATACCACTATATGCATTATACATACCACTATATACATTATACATACATGTTATATACACTATATAGATTATACATATATATATATATAGGATATACATAGTATATGCCACTATATATATCATGCATACATTATATACATTATTTAAGTTATACATTGTATACATTATATAGGTGTCATTGTATACATTATATATACACTATATACCACAATATACATGATATATATATATTAAATATACTATATAGGTTATACATTGTATATACATCATATACCACTATATACATTATGTACAAAAATATACTCTATATACATTGTACATACCAATATATGCATTATGAACACATTATATACCCTATATACATACACAATACATGGTAAATACACTATATACCACTTTATACATTATGTATATGTTAAATACACTATATAGGTTATACATGTATGTATATATATCATATACCACTATATGCATTATGAACACATTATATACCCTATATAGGTAATACATTGTATATACACTATGTACATGATATATATGTTAAATAAACTATATAGGTTATACATTGTATATACATCATATACCGCTATATACATTATGTACACGTTATATACTCTATATACATTGTACATACCACTATATGCATTTTGTACACATTGTATACACTATATATATTGTATATACATTATATATCACTATATATATTATAAAGGGGAGTCAGTAGATAGCTGCCGATTGTGCTTCATGACTTAAATAAGTCTATGGTTGGTTTAGGGTAGTGAGTAGGCTTCCTGTGGTATGGCATGGTACACTATATGTCAAATGTTTGTGGACAGCCCTTCTAATGAATGCAATGTGTTCAGCTACTTTAAGTTGCACCCATTGCTGACACAGATGTGCAAATGCACACACACACACACACACACACACACAGCTTGTCTAGTCCCTGTAGAGAAGTATTGCCAAGCCTTCTCAGGACAGTAGAGACAGTTACTTCAACAGAAGCAGGATAAACTCTTTATTAATACTTAATTTCATGAAGAAACAATGAACGAGCAAGTGTCCCAATACTTTTGTCTGTCACCTGTCAGTGGTACTAACGTTCTGGCTGTGGAGTTACAGAAGGCTGTGTAATGTGCAGAACTCGACTGGGTTAATGAATGGATGATCAGGGCGACTTTAGCAGGAGATGGGTCAAGTTGTTTACTCGGAGGGTTGTGCACGTGGACTCACTGTCGCGCTGAGCGGAGGGTGAAAGCCCATGGGGACCAGGCTAATGGCACTGTGCAAGAGGGTATGTGTGTGTGTTTAAAGGGGTGGGGGGAATGTACGTATTTAACTCCTTGTGGGACTCAGATTTCCCCAGTATGATGACAACATCAGTATTTTGTCATTATGGGGATATTTGGCTGCTCTCCAGATGATTTTTTTTTTTTTTTTGGAATCCGAAAAGTAAAATATTTTGGAAAAAAGCCAAAATATAACAGTTGGTTGTATTATAACATGGTTATAGTTGGGGTAGAAAGTTTGTGGACACCCCTCCTAATGAATGCATTCAGCTACTTTGCTTACATTGCTGACACAGATGTGCAAATGCACACACTTGTCTAGTTGGTTGAGTACTGCCAGTCAAATAAGACCCTGGATCTCTGGAAAAATTGTTTATTAAAGTTTAAACCTAATAATAAGAAAATGTAACCTGGCTAGCTTGATGCTAACACAGCTAGCTACCACAAATTCTTTGCTCTACTCTCTTAATAGGGATGCTTTTAACAAAATAACCCCTTTATCAGTTGCTAGGTTGTTGCTATGGGGTTGCTGACATGATATTTCTAGGCAGTTGCTGTACTATCCCAGGTGGTTACTATGGTGTCTAAGGTAACTGCTAACATGTTTGTTTGTTCTGTCCTAATTGGCTGCAGCGTCTAGCTAGAGTCAATCAGAAGAACAGGGCAGGTTTACAGTATCTATGGTTGCTATGGTGACTGCTGACATGTTACTAAGTGATTACTACAGTGAAACAATTTTCTTTACCATTTTTCTTTACCAAGTGGTTGCTGTGATATACACGTAATTGCTGTGTGATTGCTAGGTAGTGGCTGGGTGGGTACTATGAGGTTGCTATGTGGTTGCTGACATGATATCTCTAAGCAGTTGCTGTACTATCCAAGGTGGTTACTATGGTGTCATGGTCAGCTATGGTCAGCTATACAGTATCTATGGTTGCTATGGTGATGGCTAACATGTTGCTAAGTGGTTACTACAGTGAAACAGTTTTTTCTAAGTGGTTGCTGTGATATACCACGTGACTGCCATGTGAATGCTAGGTAGTTAGTTGCTAGGTGGTTGCTATGGGACTGCTGACATGATATTGCTAGACAGTTGCTATACTATCCCAGGTGGTTACTATGGTGTCATGGTCAGCTATACAGTATCTATGGTTGCTATGGTGATGGCTAACATGTTGCTAAGTGGTTACTACAGTGAAACAGTTTTTTCTAAGTGGTTGCTGTGATATACCACTTGACTGCCATGTGAATGCTAGGTAGTTAGTTGCTAGGTGGTTGCTATGGGGTTGCTGACATGAAATTATATATATAGACAGTTGCTATACTATCCCAGGTGGTTACTATGGTGTCTACAGTAACTGCTAACATGTTGCTAAGTGCTTACTATGGGGTTGCTAGATTGTTGGCATGATATTGCAGATAAGCAGTTGCTATACTATCCCAGGTGGTTACTATGGTGCGAGTCATACAGAAGAACAGGGCAGATCCCCATAAAGGTAGGAATACATGTTTACACATGTTTTATAAATACACACACACACACACACACACACACATATATATATATATATATATATATATATATATATGTATGTGTGTGTGTGTGTGTGCGTGTATATGTGTGTCCAGGAGGGCTTCTCTGTCCTCCCTCGCCCTCCCCCCACCCCCCCCCCTCCCACTCAGGTCAGCGGTAATGCGCCCGCGCTCTGTCCGATCGGTGGGGGGAGGAAAAATAAATAGTAGCTAAAAAACGCGTCTGGGATCTGAGGGAGGAATGCAGCGGGGCATGGGAATTGTACTCGCCCACGAGGACACTCTGGCCAGCCTTTAAACAGCACCTCAACGTCGTTAAGCCTTCTTCTCTACCCTGCGCACGCACACACACACACACTCACACACATACACACACACGCTATCACTTAGGCCATCGGTGGGCTTGAGAAAAAGTGTGTGGGCGCTGCTTCATTCATGACTGGGAGAGGAAGACGAGAAGGTTTGCTCTCTCTCTCTCTCTCTCTCTCTCTTTCTTGTGCTCTCTCTCATAAACACACACACACACATACACATACATATACACCCCATGTCCCCCTCTCTCCATCCCCGGGGATCTTCCCCAGCCCTGGAGACAGGAAGGCCTCGGCCAGCCGCTCCTGTGCTCAGGACGATTTATTTTAACCGTGGGAAGGACGAGAGAGGAGGGATGCAGGGTGTCGTTCGAGGGGGTTTAAAGCCATAGTTTGGCCAGAAATCAAACTGACACAGTTCTCCCCTCTCACCAAATGCAGAGCTGCTTCCCTGTGCAAGCTCAGGGCCCACAGGCTGGGACAGGCCCCAAATAAGGAGTGGAGTACACATGGAGAAATGCATTAATTGGACGTGTGAAAGTGTGAAAGTGTGTGTGTGTGTGTGTGTGTGTGTGTGAAGTTTTGAAAAATGCTGAACGCAGAGAGTATTTGACACAGAGTATTTGATTACTGATATGAACTACAGCCAACTACAGCGGTTCCCACTGCCGGACGGTTGCTAGGCTGTTGCTATGTGGTCACTTTGGTGACACTTGGGTTTTTGCTTGATGGTTGCTATGGTATACAATGTGCTTGGTATGGGGTTGCAAGGGAGTTTCTATGGTGTTGCTAGGCTGCTATAAGATTCCTAGGCAGTTGCAATAGTGTCCCAGGTGGTTGCTTTGGTGTTGCTAGGCAGTTGCTATAGTACCCCAGGTGGTTTATATGGTTATGAGTGCTAACTTGTTTCTAAGTGGTTACTAAAGTTTTTTGCTAAGCGGTTGCTGGGGTTACCATGTGATTACCAAGTAGCTGCTTGGTGGTTACTATGAGATTGAATTGCTAGGTAGCTGCTAGGTGGTTACTATGAGATTGAATTGCTAGGTAGCTGCTAGGTGGTTACTATGGGCAGGAGCGCTGCCAGGGTGTTACTAGTGTATTTGTATCACCAGCATATAATAATGCACAAATGTTTGCCACTTTATTAGTTCTTAAATTATTTATTATTAGTGTTAATTTATAAGTGTTATTAATTTATTAATAATTGCTACATGGAAACTATACATTTCCTCAAAAAGCAGTATACATGACTGAGTTTCCTAAGAGCCTCTTAGCACAAACATCATTGTTAAATGGTAAAGCAAGCATCACATTAAAAAAATCCCTCTCTCTGTCAGCTAATAGGCTATTTTACAAAAAGTCATTTGCATATAAATCAATCAAATCAATTTTATTTATTTATTTATTTTATTATTTTTTTTTTACATGAGGTATATTTATTCCAAATAAAACTTTTATGGTACAAACCACCCTGTCACACTAATATATATATATATATAATAATAAAAAAAACATTCTTACATTCTTTAACATTGTTTATTTGTTGCTTTTTCATGGTAAACAGGGTCTATCAAGTTCAATTTAACCACCCTGTCACGCAAAAAACATAAGGAAAAAACATTTATAGGAAGGTATTTACAGTATTAATGCAAATAAAATTATATTTCAATAGTTTGGAACTTGACCACATTGGAAATGGTGAGGATTTTAGGATAAGATACAACCCCGTCACATTATTGTGAATATGGCTCCCATGATAAGGATTTTATGCCTTATAAAATGCCTGAAAAAATGTTTTTTTTTAATTTTTTTTTATTACAAGATAAATACTGTTATATACATATTTAGTTGAATATTTTCATGAATGAATTAAAGATTCATGTTGTGGATATTTTAAGTGTCTGCTCTAAGGTGAAATGTACAGCACTTGTTTCATACAGTGTACAAAAGACTAATATTGTATTTATTTTATTTTATTTCAGTTTTTAGAATCCTGAACCCAGGGTTATTTAGGCATGCAGTTAGCAGAATGTTAATTGGCGGGAGGTTATTATCTTCCATTACATCGTTAGCAACATTAGCCTCGAAGTTCCAGTGCAAAACGGAAGGGCTGTGGTCAGGGAAAAAACGGGTAAATTCATTTTTCATCCAGACTGTCCCTTTAAGGATGACAAAGCCTCTGGTCCAGCAGGAGGTTTAAGCACAGAGAGCACATCTTTCCCACGAAGAGCGAGGGCCGGAAGGGGTCAGCTTCTCTTTGGTGCGGGAGTTGACGCTGGGATGGGGGGAGATGATGAGTTTGGGGGGGGGGAAGCTCACACAGGACACCCCCCCCCCCCCCCCCCCGCCCCCACACTATAAGGTCAAGAGTAGAGGGAGAAAGATAAGGACCTGCAGCTCATTAGTTTGGGGTAATGTTAACAGGACTGACAGTGGAAAGTAGAGGACAGGTCAACCCGTGTGGGGAAAAATGGAGCACAAAGGCCAAGCATAACAACTTCTGAGCTTCAGAACCACTGAACTTCTGAACATAGAAGTAGTGAATCCATACTTAAGATAATTGTACACAGCCTGTCCAAGGTTTGAGGACACCTAGTTTGTCAAATTGTGAGCAGGGTTTTTTTGCAGATTTGCAAAAACGTGACATATCATGTCAAAAGCTGTTTAGATCTTTTAAATTTCCTTATCTCAAACCAAAGGAACATCGGAGGAGGTTTTTACTTGGGAATAAGGCACTTGTGATGTCAGCACAGCAAAACTTTGGGCCAAAAGTTTTAAGGCTGGGATTTCTGCCACTGCTGGTAGACCTGTATGACCGTATGCTTCCATTGCCAATCATTAACTGTCTATGCTTTACAACCCATTTCCCACACATCCAACGAGACACTCTGCACACTGCACTGTACTATTCTCAAAGTCTGAGTTCCGACACACACCCCACAGGTATTTATAGCCTAATGATCCTCGTGCAGCACCAGTGGCAGAAGCCTGAAGTTACTACCCCATTAAACACGCAAGGTGACTAATTTTGTTTTGGTTCGGGGAGATTATTTGCCAATAAAATTTTAGCACCAGGTGTAGTTGTATATACATTGTTCCTGTTATTTTTTATAAATCAAAATGTATACTCTAAATCCTTTATAAGATTTTAGTTTAGCATTGTCCGTGATCTAAAAGTGGTCATAATTCATACTGTAAACACTCTTAATTTGTATTTTATTCAACTTTATTATTGTTGTTAATGTTATACTCCCCTTCGCATTTAGGCCTGGTCGGCATCCTATCCAAATCATCCTGCAAACCTCTTAATTACTAACCAAACAATATTGACTAGAATGCCAAAAGTGCTGCTATGCTTTCCGAAAAGTTACGACTGTTATTCCTAGAATCTGTTTTCACTGAATATACGATTTAAGGCCAAGTATATCCAGAGTCAACCACTGGACCAGCACCCCACAGAGCCAGCAATACAAACTGACATGCATGTGAGTGTGTGAATGAGGGTGAGAGAAGGTCAATGAACATTTTGTGAGGAACTCAACAGCTCAAATGAGTGAGCTGTCAAACTGAGGGATGGCTATTTATAACACGTCCGAGAGCGCGATAAAAGGGCCGTTACGAAGCCGAAACCTGAATTCGTACATTTCATAATCCCTACACTGTATCAAGATTCAGCGTGTGGCTATCTACTGCTTCCTCAGAGATGAAAAGGACAGACGTGGACGGCCGAGATAGGATCGTTAATTCCTCAGGCTGCGAATCGACTTTGCAATGTTTTTTAACGCCAGCCTGGGAGGAAAGAATGCCAAAAAAGAGAAAAGGCCCGTTCCCGCGCAGAGCAGCTAAACAAATTCCCTGATTATATGTAAACTAGAAGTTAATTAACAAATTCCTAATTGAGTACAAGGTACATAATTATCTTATAAGCAGCATAAACATTATTTCCACGCCGCTCTTCCTTCAGACGCCAGGCGCTGCTCGCTCCCATTTAAGAGGTTTTTGTCTGCAGGTTGGTTTAATTATGCAAATGAGGCCCCGTCTTTGCCCAACCTAGGCTTTGATGTTCCCTAATTGTTGAGATCATCAAAGACGGAATCGCCACTCCGCTGCGAATAAATTCAACTCTTTCTCATTTTCTTTCACTGCGTTAAAGGGGGCTGTGTGTTAATGAAGGTGGAAGTAATTAAAAATGGATGGGTCTCGGTGTGTTTAACTGGAATATTTGTTTCGAGTGCGGGCGCGAGTGCGGGCGCGATGGCGGCTCAAACACAGGCAGATCTGAGAGAGCTTAATCTTTCTCTTTTTTCTCTAACTGGTTCGTTTAGAGTTGGATGAAGTTGTGCAGAAAGTGATCAAAGTTAACCCTTTGCTTTAACAACAGATCTCATCTGAACGGAGTGGACGTCACTTGGGTCTTCATGGAGTTTTACAGTGCATCAAGCCTCTGAACTAGCCTCTTAATGAGAACAACCCAGGTAGGAGAACACTGATCTTCTCTGTGAACCCCAGACACTATATGCATGTGCTCAGATTAGATAAACTAGGTGCTGGATTGGAACTGTAAAAACTAATATGCTAATAGTTAGCAATATGCTAATAAGCCCTTGACCTAGAGGTTTGTTTTGAACAAAGCTGGATGCCCTAAAAATGCAATGTTCTCTAGAATATTAGACTGTGTTCATCTTGGAATAGTTAAACAATGAGATCTTAGTACCTGGAAGTGACAAGGCTGTAAAAACAGGCCAATTCCAAACCCCCAAAACTGTTACATCACAGTCTTGGCTTGATATCAACCCCTATACATTTACATACCTCCACAAATTACATAAATCCCACCCACTACGGAAAGTCATTCAAAGCTGAGCACAACAGCTACTGTTGTAGAATTTGGAAGTAAGGATAAAGAGGCTAAAAGCTAATGCTAAACCAACTAGAGGAGGCAAGCAACACTGGGTATCCACACAAGGAAGCCAGGAGACCACACTGTTGCATGCAGTGCATGGAAGTTGGGGGAATGGATACAAAGGCTAAAAGCTAAGCCCAAACCAACTAAACCAACTAGGTGCTAGGTGAACACGTGCTAGCCTAAAAGCTAACCCAGCTGATGGACTACAACCTTTTTGGCTAGCTAAACAGAACAGTGACACTATCCAGAAGGAATTGGGAATAATTACAAAAAACTCAGAACTTTCCATTTTTGCTTAAGAGCCCATCGTAAAAGGAAAATCAGCATTAGGTAAAATAACAGGGTGGTAAATAGGCTTGTAAAAATGTGTCTGAGCATTTTCACCACATACTGAAGTCACATGTTTGCTATTTATACATCAAACAACACCTTGAATTTTAGTATTTGGTATTAGTATTAAGTATTTTGCATAGTACCTCTAAGGCCAAGAGTATTCAGTGTAAACCCAATCAACCAGCAGGGGACCAGTGATGCCCACATAGCTTCTGCTGTGCATTTTCATACAGGGCATTAGCTTGATTCCACTGCTATAGAACAACACACTTGCCATTAAGATTTAGAGAGAGCGAGAGAGAGAGAGAGAGATAGAGAGAGAGAGGAAAAAGCCTCTTACACAAAAATGGAAATCCCTTCAGTGGGAGTGCTGGAGCAGCTGGGCTAAAAGGCTCAGGTAGGTCTATAGGCATAGGGCTCAGCACAGGACCCCCCAGTTTTCTAGCTTTTGTAATTGTTTCGTTTTAATATTTAACTTAAATCTATAATATATTGTGTGTATATTTGAGTTTTTACACAGACTATTAATAACTTACATTTCTTTTATAATGAAACTAACTAATATATGTCTCAATAATTTTCATTTTGCTTTAAATACTTTAGTGTCCATAAACTAATGACAGTTACTAAACAACTCCGGTCTACTGGCCCTAAATATCTAAAATTCTGACTTAATACTAAATACTATATTGAGTATATATTTATATATTTATGCAGTTTAACCATGTCAGATCGCAGAATGATTGGCAGTGGCATCACCATAGTGTAGATGATTTGCATATTGCAATATTTAACTTCACAAAAGCCTTTGACCTAAAGGTGCCAAAACATATTGTATTGGACCAAACTGGACGCCTTAATGAATTAAAGTTTCTTCAGAATATTGAAGTGTGGTTTTTTTTTGCTATAGTTGAATAATGAGAGTTCAGTACCTGGAAGTGACAAACCTCGAACCTCAAACAGAGCTCTAAAACAGGCCAATTACAAAACGCCAAAACTGTTACATCACAGTCTTGATATTCCCAAAATGACATAAACCCCACCTACTAGAGAAAGCCTTTCAAAGCTAAACGCAACAGCTACTGTTGGGGAATGTGGAAGTGAGGATAAAAAGCCTAAAAACTAACACTTTTTAATAATTCTCTTAAAAAAATTTTTTTGGGGGGGGGGGTATTATTATTATTATTATTATTATTATTATTATTATTATTGTTATTATTAGTTTTTAATAAAGTGGTGATACCTCATGACTGATTCATGTCATTACTGGATCTGACGGGTACAAAATGTTTTAAAATATAATAAAAAAATAATAATAACACTTTTGTTGTGCGCTAATCTCACAGCATAAAGTTAAAATTCCACCATAAAATTCTATTCAGTTCCATTCAGATGAGTCAAATTTAGTCCCGCCTCAACTTAAAACCAAATTCCAAAACCCCAAAACTGTTACATCACAGTCTTGACTTGTTATATATTTACATCCCCAAAAATGACATAAACCCCGCCCACTACAGAAAGCCTTTCACAGGGTAAACACAACAGCTACTGTTGGAGAATATGGAAATGAGGATAAGCGTTTCTTGTGCGCTAATCTCACAGCATGAGATGTAATTCCACCTTAAAATACCATTCAGTTTCATTCAGATGGACCAAATTTAGTCCCGCCCAACAAAAAAACAAGCTCCAAAACCCCAAAACTGTTTTGGAATTTTGTCTAAATTTAGAAGCTACAGAAAAAGTAGCACCATTTCTCCACAGAAAAGACGAACACACGATCATTTCAATCATTTCTGTCAATCCGATCTCTTCCCAAAGTGAATCAGCTGGATACCCTGGATACACTGTTTACCTCTGTTCTCCTCCAATACCAAAACACTGACAGTGTACACCACAGGAAAGTGCACCAATCCGTAAGCTCCCCTAAAAGCCTGCACTAAGTGTCCTATTAAATGAGGCCACTGGAAGATAGGAGGCACGGCTAAGTCCAAATAAATAGGGCTTTAATAAGGTGATGCATTAAGTGTGCATATTAAGTGCACTGTAATACGCTTCCCCTGTGGACGCTCGGATAAGCCGGGGACAGATGTGTCGGGGAGTTTACTATTGTTTCTCCTCTCAAAATATGATGGACAAAACAGGCTTTGGTTTTGGTGTGTGGGATTTACCATTAGACACTAATTTGACCTTGTGTTCTGAGGTCATCCACACAGTAGTGTCTGAGCAGCTACAAGGCGTTTTGACTGCAAACATGGACTATTTAAGCTTGCGGTAATGTGGCTTTGTTTATTATGGGTCTAATAATGATGGGTCTCCATAAAACGAGAACATGAATGTAAAAAGTATTAGGAGAACCTGCTTATTTGTTGTTTCTTGTGAAATCGAGTTGATCCTGCTTTTGTTGGACTTACTGTCTCTACTGTCCAGGGAAGAAGGCTTTCTACTAGATTCTGGAGCATCAAAAAAGGTCATAATGTTGAAAAGTAGGTCATTACTAGATAGGTTGGTGGGTAGAAAGGTCAGTACGTAGATAAGTAGGTGGGTTGTTAGGTAAAGAGGCATGTAGATGAGTCAGTTAGTAGAAAAGTAGGTCGGTTAGTACATAGGGTGATGGGATGGAAAGATAGGTAGATTGGTCAGTAGGCAGGTAGGTCAATAAGTAGAAAGGTCAGTAGGCAGAAAGGAAGTGAAAAAGTAGGTCAGTTGGTAAATAGGTTGGTGGGTAGAAAGGTTAGTAGGTAGAAAGGCAAGTAGGTAAGTCAATAAGTAGATTGGTGGGTAGATAGGTAGGTAGGTCAATAGGTAAGTCAGGTATGAAAGGTCAGTAGGTAAAAAGGAAGGTAGATAAGTCAGTAGGTAGAAAAGAAGGTTGTGGGGAGGTAGGTAGGTCAGTAAACAGGTAGGTCAATAGGTAGAAAGGATTCAAGGATTCAAGGATTCAAGGAGACTTTATTGTCATTCGCATCACATGTGGTACATGGGGTGGAACGAAATTGTGGTACCCAAGGACCCAGTTTTACCCAGACAGCAGTAAATAAATAAAATATACATAAATATATAAAAATATATGTAAAAATGAAAATAAAATACAGAGAGAAGTAAATGGAGAAGGTAGCAGCAGAGTGTATTTAAAGTGACTAGTGTCGTCAAAGTAGTTAGATAGTAGTTAGATAGTAGTTAGAAACATATAGTAGATCAATAGGTAAAAACGTCAGCAGGTAGGTTGGTGAAATAGGTAGGTAGTTCAGTAAGTATATAGGTAGGTGGGTAGGTATGTAGATAGGTGGTTGGTAGATGGGTCAGTAGGTAGACACGAAGGTTGTAGGGAGGTAGGTAGGTCAGTAAATAGGTAGGTCAACAGGTAGAAAGGAAAGTAGTTAGAAACATATAGTACGTCAGTAGGTAGAAACGTCAGTAGGTAGGTAAGTAAATAGGTAGGTAGGTTGGTAGATAGGTGGTTGGTAGATCAGTCAGCAGGTAGATGAGTAGGTAGGTCAATAGGTAGGAAGGTCAGTATGTAGAAAGGCAGGTAGATAAGCCAATACGTAACAAGGTAGGTCAGTTGGTAGATAAGTTGGTGGGTAGATAGATACGTAGGTCAGTAGGTAGGTCAATAGGTAAGTCAGATAAGAAAGCTCAGTAGGCAGAAAGGTAGCTAGATAGGTCAGTTGGTAGGTAGGTAGGCATGACAGGAAGGTAAGTAAGTAGGTGAAAAGTCAAAAGGTAGGTAGACATGATAGGTAGGTTAGTAGGTGAAAAGTTAGTAGGTAGGTAGGCATGACGGGTAGGTAGGTAAGTAGGTGAAACGTCAGAAGGTAGGTAGGCATGATAGGCCAGGTAGGCCATTAGGTAGACAGGTAGGTCAGACAGTAGAAAGCTTAGTAGGTAGGGTGGTAAGCAGGCATGATAGGTAGGTAGGAGAGTCAGTAGGAAGGTAAGTAGGCATGATGAGTAGGTAGGTCAGTAGGTAGACAGGTAAGTCAGTAATAGGTAGTTTAGTAAGTTTAACAGTGGGTAGATTCTGTTCACAACTGTATAAAGTACATTTACAGACCTCAGATGCTTTATTAAATGGTTGAGAATTGTTTTCGTGGCAACCCTCTAAAAGATGTCAAGATGAAACAGGCAGTAAATAAAACTTCTCAATGACCACATCACAAGTTACTGAGAACCCCCTTCTTCAGACCACTTTTGAAGCTGCTCTCCACTTGCAGTTTTTTAAGAGCATGGATCAGTAGTGACTGTATGACCTATTAGGCTTGTTTGCATTAATACACCAAATCCAGTCATTCAATCCTTTGTTAAGCCTATGTCAGCCTAAGACAGCTTTCTGAGACATCCAGTAATAATGACTAATGACACAACAACCCACAACTTAACTAGGAGCCTCTAAAAAGTAGATATAAATACATACAGCTCATCAGTTGTTGCTGCTATTACCTTCATTTAAAAGCCATAAAGCTTGCATATCATAATCTACAGATCTCATCTCCCTGTTCCAGCTGAGGAGCAGAATCATGAAGGCAAACCCAGCCCAAGCTCATGCCACTGAGTAAATGTTAATCTTCCCCACTTCGCCAGACTTGCTGGGTCTGGCTATGATCTCTTATTTCCTGGATTTGAGGGATCAGATAAGGATTGCGGGTCTCACTTAAGGTTCACTCTCTCCCATAAACTCCTGCGCTTTCTCATGTATGAAAGAAACATTACCTGTGTCACAACCCCAGAACTCTCCTTCACTCTCACACGCCGTGAGTAATGCGCTACAACGAGCAGACGGCGATAACGCATATTACATTTCTGTGATAACAGCAACCAAACATGCCTGTCTGAAACAAATGTCCAAGCTCTCATGCTCTTTCTTTTTAAAAAGGACGGGTTTCTCCTAGCGAGAGCATTTAGAAGTGATTGCGATGCTCCGGCAATACTGTCCTCACTTCATTTTGAAAGATAAGGCTGAGCATTAGGCTAGCAACGTGTTGTATGTAAACTTAACCAACTTCACATCTATCTGAGGTGTCAGCAATGCTTCCAATTTCATGTTCAACAAGAGAATTGAAGTTTTTTTCCCTTCCCAATTTTCCTCCCCAATGTAGAAATTTAGAAATGCCACTTACTCCAACCTGGCAACCAACCCCTGGCACCCATCACCAGCGATGCTCCCAAAACTAGGAGGGCCGAGACTAGCACATGCTTCCCAGCTCTGAAACATCAGCTAGCACCTAGTGAGGAGAAAGAAACCATCTACCCACCCAGAGAGAGCCCAGACAGTTATGCTCTCTCAGGCTCCGGCTGCTGATGGCAGCAATGCTCGCAATTTCATATTCAACAAGAGGATTGAAGTTTTTTCCACCCAATTTTCCTCCCCAATGTAGAAATTTAGAAGTGCCACTGACTCCAACCTGTCACCCACCCCTGGCACCCAGCACCAGCAATGCTCCCAAAACTAGGAGGGCCAAGACTAGCACATGCTTCCTCCAATACATGCTTCCCAGCTCTGAAACATCAGCTAGCAGCTTGTAATGTGGGTAGAGAGAACCATCTACCCACCCAGAGAGAGCCCAGGCAGTTATGCTCTCTCAGGCTCCGGCTGCTGATGGCAAGCTCTTGTTGCTGAATGCAATCAAACCCCTTACAGCAGTGCTCCTTCAAAATCTAGGAGAAAGCCTTCTTCCCTGGACAGTAGAGACAGTTACTCCAACTCCAAGAGATCAGCTCTTTTTAATACCCTTGATTTTTGAAGAAACAATGAACAGGTCCATAAAGCATAGCATTAGCATATACTAGCATACACTAGGGTGCACATCTTTTAAAGACCATATTTGATTTCAGACTTTTCAAGATGTTCCTCAGAGTGGGTACTGAAAAACTACAGAATGGGGTCAGCAATGAAGAGGCTGAAGACACTTGAGAGGATGCAGTAGTTTGATAGTAGTTTTATAGCTATGGCTAAAAACACCTACTACTGACCATGCTGGGAAACATAGTCAGAAGTCAGAAACTACTGGAATCCAGGCACGGAAACTTGGGAGCTCACTGAGTGCTAATGCTCTGAAAACAGGTGGGAAAAAAACAGGGCCACTGAAGTTTAGCGACATGCTAAGTTCAATTAAAAGGGAAATCGAGCAAAACCTAAATAAAGTAGTCTACTAACTGAGCCTGAAAACAGTGCAAAACACTTCTAAGACCATTCTCTTCACTTTGTGCTCTAAGATATGAGGCTTTACTCTCTAAACAGGTGAGATTTGAGGCTGAAGACTCTTGAAAGGATGCAGTAGTTTGATGTTTCCCAGTGCAGCTATAGCTATACCTACCAGCAGTAGCAGCTAAGGCTTAAAACACCCACTGACAGTGCTGGGAAATATGGTCAGATAATTGAAAGCAGTTTGTTCTGTATATTTCCCCCCTATTTTCATATTTAACGTTTTATAATATTTCAATAACTAATCTTAGTGAATATTGGCTCGTTCAAGCTAAATGCTGAAGTAAGAAGATATGTCCAGGAGGCCACTTGCAGGCCTAGGCCTCAAAAGGTTAATGCCTTGTCACGCCGCATGCAGAATCCGTGACAAAATCTCAACTGCCAGGCCGTATATAGCCAAAACTCTTCTGAAAATTACTAAGAAGAACGTGAAGACTTCCACAAGATTTTCCTGACTTTATATATCTGGCCAAATTGCCAAAGCCGAGGCCAGGGGTATCTCAGTCCAGCTTTTGGTAACCCTACAGACTTAAAGTCATTAATGGAGATCCAAATAATTCCCTTATTTGTTTTCCTTTAGAGCACTGCAAGCCACTGCGCTGTACACTTCAGGTCCCGTCCAGCTAAAAAAAGAAAGCTCTCTGGGTAGAGGTTTCAGGGGAGTCGGTCCCCCGGCGAGTCGTGACAGAATGCAGACAGTTGTGCTTTCATGTTTGTCTTGAGGTTGGATAATGATAAGGTTCCATTTGGCTGGAAGGACAGTGCGAGAGGCTTTTTTTCGCTGCTAAGGGCCAAGACGGTTCTTCTGGATTCCCAGCAGGCCGACAGGGCCTCTGACTCCTTGTCTTTTCGCTTCTATGCAAAAGAATGCCTTTGCCTATTTTTGGGTTTGGCCTGGTCTTTGCCATCTTAAGTTTAAAAAATCCAGACCTTTTGTCCAGTGCAGTCAACATCAACATACAGGGAAGAAAGTGGGATGTAACATTGCTTGTAGTAGTGGGCTATAGATCAGTTCATTTATAGGCGACAGGTAAGGGGGGAGGGGTTTTGGGTCAGTCACCCGGCTCCAAACTAAGGTATCGGGCCATTAGCCCTCAGGTCAAATGATCGGGTCATTTTGCTGAGGTAACTGTCTCTACTGTCCAGGGAAGAAGGCTTTCTACTATATTTTGGAGGAGCATCGCTGTGAGGATTCTTATTGCACTCCATTGGATGATCACCACCCCACCTCATCATCCCCATCTCCCCAACTCATCCCAAAAGCACTGGATGGAGCTCCACCATCCATCATTCCAGAGAACACAGTTAGTTCCACTGCTCCGCAGCCTAATGCTGGGGGGCTCTATACCCCTCTAGCCCACGCCTGGCATTAGGCAGCATGGTGCCAACACAGGAATTCAAAGCTTGTAATAGACTTGTATAGTTTTCATTGGAACTGTGTAGCATGCACAATATGGACAAAAGTATTGGGACACCCGCTCATTGATTTATTGTTACTTCAGAAAGCAAGGATATTAAAAATACATCCTCAACTCGCCACCCATCATTCCAGAGAACACAGTTAGATCCACTGCTTCACAGCTCAATGCTGGGGGGCTGTATGTCCTTCCAGCCCAAGCCTGGCATTACGCATGGTGGCAGAAGGTTCTACTGACAGAACCTTTCTACAGGGATCTATGTCAGCAATGGGAGCAAGTGTGCATGCACTAGAAGGGGTGTCCACAAACATTCAGACACATAGTGTGCTTTACCTCATCAGTTTAAATACTGTAATATGACGATTTTAACTAATCATTATCAACATGCATTTTTAGCTCCTAGAGGTCAGTAGGTCTTCAGAAGCTCAGAAGGCCCTGCAGGGTTTCCACTGACTAGCAGCTGACAGCATGACGGCCCTGTGTGCAAACATAGCTGGTACATCTGCAAATCCTTCACATGAGCAAAGGACAAGACAAGCAGAAGAGCAAAAGGGGCAGGCGCACATACTGTTCCGATTCCTGCCTGGCAATAGTCCCGGAGAATTCCTCAGGTCCTATGTCACCCCCGTGGAACCGAATGCTAATGTACCCCTCCCTGCTTCTCTTCTGTCCTGTCCCCACCGTCCTGTTCCCAGATATGTGAGTCAGCCTTTAGGGATCGCTTAAGGTGGGAGGGAAGGCACAGGAAATAGTCCTGATACACTCTGTTTGTGTGTACGGGGATGTGTGTGTGTGATAGCGATGGAGTGGAAGTGCTTACCTTGCCCTTTCTAATCGCTTGTTGAAATAACACGACAAAGCAATTGCCGGAGGCATCTTCCCTTAATGGATTCTTGTCACTCGCTCTGTTCACCAAACAGGAGAAGTATACTGAGAAGTGATGGGACCCCAAACATCTGACCACAAGCATTTATTTTGCCACAAAAATCTCACAACCTATAAACTGTTGGACGCATTTGACTACAGCGAACTGTTTTTCGCTTCTGCTCAGCCCTCGGAATCCAAGCAGTATTCCGGTCTGGTCATTCCACATCATCTAACCTAGGGCCTATCCGGTCATCCCGTGCTAGGGGTCATTTTTCCATGAGAATATTCAATTGAACAGCTGAGGAGTGCTTCATGTAACTGGAAATGGCAGTGACAGTGGGTGGTCCAGGGGTCGCAAGTTCGATTCCCTAGCCACACCGCTTTGCCATCAGCGGCCGGAGTCAGGGAGAGCACAATTGCCCATGCTCTCTCCGGGTGGGTAGATGGCGCACTCTCCCTTCATCACCCTTAAAGTGATGTTGGCCAACACAGACGTCTGTTAGCTAGGGAGATGGAGCTGGGGACCCAGCGCTTTCCTCTGAGCATGTCAGCTTCCCGCCAATGCAGCGGAGGAGTCGTGTGTAAAGTCCTTACCCTCCTCGTGTCCGGAGCATTGCTAGTGCTAGAGGCAGCTTCCGCAAACAACTGTATATTAATAGGAACAGGGTGGAGGTCAATTTGGGGGTCTGGGAGCTCGGAGCGAACTGTCTGTAGGATTCAAATCAAAACCCCTGCCGACTGCAAAAGGTCCATTGCCAGGTTGACCAGATTCTGGAGGGGTGGTGCGCTGTTCTACTGTGCAGCGATGTTCGTTTAGCTTGTTTACAATCCACACTTTTGATACCAGTTTCTCAGCCTCACATTACTCCTACTGCTTATGTTCCCACCAGCGAGAACTCCGACGTCTAGGAGTGAAACCAGCAATTGACCGGCTAGCTCAAGACAGGAACTTGACTCATGCTGATATGGAGCACCTTATCTGATCCAGAATGGCTCCTGGTCACAGTTTCGTTAGACTGTCTGCGCCACAGTCACAATCACAAACACTACTTACGAGCCTTAAGGTGTCTTAAGCATTGCGGGCGACTGTCCAGAAGGGAGAGCAGGCGCAGGCCTGTGACATGAAACAGCCTAATTGCTGGGGCCTTTCCTTTCTCAAGGGAGAATCGCAGATCTTTGCTTACATAGCACTCTGTGAAGTGGGGGTGGGGTGTGGGGGGGGGGTGCGCCTTTTAACTTGAACTCAGGGACGTGGAGGCATGTTTGGGAGCTGTGCTGGTTAACAGAGGCACAGAGGCCTGGCGTCCAGCATTTAAAAGGTAAAAGGGCCTTTTTTTTTCAAGTACACGGGGTCAGCAAACCAGCGTTTGTGTTTTCTCATCATATCCTGTTCAACAGCTGCATGAACTCTTTACTTCAGAGGCCCATGGGAGACACCGCAGGCAGACATCAAGCAAAAACAGCATGAACACACACACACACACACACACACACACAAATATCATATTTGTAAACATATTATCATTTTTTAAAAGTTACAATTAGCAACAATTAAATCCACTTTATGGACAAAAGTATTGGGACACTTGCTTATGCATTGTAACTTCTGATATCAAGGGTATTTAAAAAGAGTTGATCCTGCTTCTGTTGGAGTGACTGTCTCTACTGTCCAGGCAAGAAGGCTTTCTATCAGACTTTGGAGGAACACTTCTGTGAGGATTTGATTGTATTCAGCGACAAGAGTGTTAGCAGGCTCAGGATGTTGGATGATTACCACCCCACCCACCTTATCCCCGACTCCCCTACTCATCCCAAAAGTTTTGGATGGAGCATCATACATCATTCCAGAGAACACGGGTCCAATGCTCCACAGCTCAATGCAGAGGTGGGGGGTTATACCCTTTTAGCCTAGCATTAGGGGTAGTGCCAATAGGTTCATGGTACTTCTTCACTACAGGGACTTCAAGTAGCTGAAGTATGGTGGTGGCAGCATCGTATTGGGTTCTGAAAAGCTTATGTAGAATGAGGTCTCCAGTTTGAGCCTGAAGGACAGATGGATGGTGCGAAATACAAGCGTATACTGTAAGGCTTGGGAGAAACTTCTGAGAAACTGAGAAATTCCTCAGCAGGACAATGTACAAGGCCAGGGCAAGTGGATGAATGAGGAAAAGGGTGACCAGGTCAAAGTCCAGATCTCAGTCCCTTGCAGAATCTGTGGAACTGTTTGAAAACTGTAATCTGTAACACAGTCAACCTGTAGCAGAAGAAAGCCCAAATAGAAGCTGACCAAGTGCTAGTTTTATAGAGACTGAATATTTTGTTTGAGTTAAAGATCTGGAGATATATAGATTTGTAATTCACATAAATTTGACGATGGGTTGAATACTTGAATACTACCAACACTTGTTGGCACTCCTGACACATCAAATATGAAGATAAACCTTCAGAATTCACTTTATTGCTGCTATAAAGCTAAATTTTGCAACTTTGCACAGGTGTTACAGCTTAAACCAGTACCCAGGGACGAAAAGGCATCCCAAGCAGTCGAAACCTCACAGCAATGTTCCAATATCCAATGTAACCTTCCCAGAGGAGTAGCGACTGCTATTGCAGCAACAGACAAACACACTGCCTATTATCACCCTTGATTTCAGAAGCATAAGCTAGCATACGATCTTAGTCCCCCAGCTTGGAGCCATTTCATTAATGCTTTTGTTTACTATTATTATTGTTATTGTTATTATTATTGTTGTTGTTGTTGTTGTTGTTGAGATTTAATTTCAGATCATCCACCTCCACTTTAGTCCAAGCTTAGATGCAAACTGGCCTCGGACAGCAGAACCTCCTCCAACATCCCTGTGTTTCGAAAAAGACCGGTCATTAAAGTCCACATGGAGAACTGTTTAGCCAGCAAAGTGACTGACATGCAGAGCTGAGCTAGAAATCCATTCCTGGTGATGCAGCCCATAGGGAAGCTGTCACTGGGCTGAAAATTTGACTGTCACACCAGGCTCTGACCCCTGTCATGTGGAAGTCCATAGGGCTGATACTGTACTCGCAACCAGTCACTGCTGTCAAAAGCAAGAAAATGACATGGGGCAAAAATCAGTGAGGCAAAAACTGCACTCTGAAGCAAGGAAAGTATCTGAGAAGTGAATATTGACAGCTCAAGGTCCTGCTGAATGTAGAAGTTTTAGTCAAGAAGCATAAAGGAAAGCTTACAGTGTAAAAGTTTATTATATTGCTCAATCACATTGAAAGCTAATGGGGTAGTTGGCATGATTATAAGAGGTCATGGAAAGTTGTCACTTCATGCTACAATCGAAAAAACATCATTTTCTACTTTCTTAATGACCACAGGTGAAGTGAAGTCCCACAGATGCTCGATTGGATTGACATCTGGGGAATCTGAAGGCCAGGGCAACACCATTCCCAGACAGGTATACCTTAGCTGTACCAGGCTGGACCAGGGTTCCCCAGCAGAACACTGCCCAGAGATTTGCAATCCCTCCTTCCCACAGTGCTTCCATCCTTTTCATGACATGATAATGGTCAACCGTCTTGTATCGCTCCCAGGTGGACGTACCTTCAGATGTTGGTGCTGGCATTTCACCAATGTCTTTTATGGGACGCTCATGTCTGTGCTTCCTTCTGACTATACTACTTCTATGGCCTTCCTGTCCGGTTTGACAGTGGTGTCAAGATCAACGCTGCCGTTGCCAAGCCGGGTAAAGCCCCACCAACATACACACTCTCATTCCCATGATAAGACTAGTGCTTGCCCAGACTCTCATTAAAACCATTATTACTATCACTAACTATCATAATCACACTGAGTTCTTTACCAGCGGAGGATGGGTTCCCCTTGGTTGCCACAGCCACCCTTGGCTTGATCGCTTGGGGCTGAGATCCATTCGTTGTTTAAGAACGCCATATGAATAAATCCAACCTGACTTGACATGACGAGCCAATGAAAGTCCAATCAAAGAATGTGACCTGGAATTATGGAAATGAGAAGTGCAGTCAGCCGCCAGTGGTGGAGGAGACATTTGACACTTCAGTGAAAGCGTAGCATCAGTTCTTCACTTTCCACGGCTCGGCTTTCATCCAGAAGTGCTTTGACCCTAACAGGTGGGTTGCTTTACGGCAGCAGCTTTGAGACAGATGGGATGCCATTGCAGACAGGCTTTAATAATAATAGGCTTGCAAACCAAAACAGAGTAATGAAGGCCAGGGAAGAAAAGGTTAAGACAGACTCAAAAGCCAGAAATATCTTTCCGGGGTGGAAACCTGGGGAAAGCGACACAATGGCCGAGAGACCTCACAACCTGGCGAAGCTCACAGAGGGTTTTTAAAGGCCAGAGTCAAATGAGATTCAGGTGTGTGAGCAGGGAAGTGTTGGAGCCGGCGATCAGTAGGCCTGTGAGAGGAGGCTCATCCTCACTGGATGCCTCGTGTTATGCATCTCATTCAGGACTTTCTAAACTGTTGCTTCATAGA
Organism: Salminus brasiliensis; assembly: GCF_030463535.1. Classification (NCBI taxonomy): domain Eukaryota; kingdom Metazoa; phylum Chordata; class Actinopteri; order Characiformes; family Bryconidae; genus Salminus; species Salminus brasiliensis. The sequence continues at coordinate 38,903,938 of NC_132885.1, read as the reverse complement.
CTGGGTGTTTACGGTACCCTCCGATGGACTGGCATTTCTTCCTGCCTTGCGCCCAGTGATTCTGGGTAGGCTCTGGACCCACCATGACCACAGGCCAGGAAGAACTGAAAGGATGATGGAGGCTGGTGGATGTACTTAGCATTACAAAATCACCACAGGAACTGGGAGTGAGCCCTGCGAAGGTTCGTTCCTAGTGGCCCAGGATTTATTCGTCTATCCCTGCTTGCGGGTTTGTCTTCAGTACCTCTGGTTAGTGAACATAATTGGATTTTTCTTAAAGCTGCATGGAATCTGTACACCCTGCCTCAAGTCCAAGCCTCTTCAAGCCTGAACTTCTATTGCGAAAGAATAGCCCCACCAGTTTGTACAGACGTCCCTGTAGTTACTGAATTATATGCCTTAATGTGTGATAAGCCTTGCTGAGTTAAGGGGTTAATATAAATAAATGTATTACAAGTCATGTTACAGTATTCCTATTGGTTATCAGCACTAATGTTCAGGGCAGCTGTGGTGTTCAAATCTGTAAAAGAAAGCAGAAAACTATGTTAAATGCAAGGCTTTCGTTCTTGTTGGATGCGCTATGTTTTTTACAATCTTATTCAGAGCACAGATTAGATTAGATTAGTGTTTTTAGTTGTTTTCTTGTTCAGAATAAGACATTCTGACTCTAACAGAACAAAATCTAGGACTTTGAAAGATCACACAAATGTGGTAACGTGTGATGTGTCGTGTAATTAACTGAGAAATGTAGATGAACCAGCAGAAGTTGCAGGACCTTAGGGTCCTGCAGAAAGAGATTCAAGTCAGTGGTTCCCAAACCTGACCCTTGCCCTGCACAATTTAAAGTTTACCCTGCTCCCAACACACCTGATCCTGATCCAGCTAATCAACTAATTAACAAGTCCTTCCTTGTTGTAGTCATGCTCTAGAAAATTAAAAAAAAAACTGTGACTAAAGTCTAAAATGACTAAAGACGACTGCAAAGACTGAGACTCGTGCAGGTTTGCTATATGCAAGACTACAAATAAACTCCTTTTGAGATTATTTCCCATCATCCTCCTGGCGGAAAGTTAAAAGAAGAGAAACGGTTGAACAGTGGAGCAGAAACAGAAGCAGCTTTTGGCCACATCTGCCCTCGTGTGAGCAGTCGCTTGTTCAAAAATGTTAAAATACACCCTGAAAAAAGACACGGCCCTGGTTAAATGTTCCTGTAGCTGCTTTGCTGCTGGAGAGAGCTTACCTGCTGGTTATTCCACACGTCCGGGTCGAACTTCCCATGAGCCAAGAAAAAAACATCAGATTAACCCCTTAAACAGCCTGTGGACCACCGGCAGGCTGAAAGTGTTATTATAAGCTTCTATTCCCGAAGAATAGCCCCACCAGTTTGTACAGAAGTAGCTACTGAGACTAAGACTCACCTGATATTTATATTATTTTATTTATTTATTTATTGATTGATTGATTGATTGTCGTTTAATCTATGCATTTTAGATTTTGGGACATTGGGACATTTGTCCGTGACAATGAAATCACTTGAAAAGTCATATGGTGTAAAGACCAGCGCTAGTCACCTCTAAAATGTGCAGGGCAGGAGATAGGAACCTCTGCTCTAAAGGGGGTCATTTACATTTATTTGACTCTGGGCTCCATGTCTGACCAGTGCAGCTCCCTGGAAGGTACTGAAAGAAGTTACAGTGCATTGATTTCACTGTATTCATGTGTGTCGTCCATGTGAATGACACATATGATTTAGTGTTAATATTTTTCATGAGGAGCTAAGCAATTTAACTTGACCTCATCCAGGTGAAGAGGATCAACCAAACAGGCCGAAGAAACCTCCGCAACCTCACGTACCTCCGCGGCCGTTTTGATTAGGATGCGAGCGTTTTATCGAGCGAAGCACAACACAGGATGAGTGCACCTCACGTCGCCATTGGAAGGCCATTGTGAGCGAATATGAGACAAAGCAAATATTTAACGTGTGTGCGTCACCGGCTTTGCTGCCCGCTCCAACACACCGGGGTCAGGAGGTCGTCGGAAATAGGGTGTGTTACAAAGCAGGGAAACGGCGAAACAAAATATGAGGACACACACCTCTCTCGCTTGCTTGGCGTTCCACATATCATTACCTCATAACTCCTGGAACAATGGAGCTGGAGGGGAAGAGTAGAAATAACAGATAGCAGTTCGAGGGTCATGAAGCTCTTTGAGTACTGTCTGTATTTGTATGTATTTCTAGAAGGTTCTCGGCCAGGGCCTAATAAAGGGTGTAATTACGTTACTAATGATGCCGTGAACATGCAGCGGGCTCCAAAACTTGGTGTTTTGAGCTTACACAGCCAACACAGAGCACTGCTTTTGGGTATGGTCCCGTTTCCTCCAAAATTAAGAGTATTGCAAGAAATCTGTCCCGCTATGCTGCACCAACAACTTCTAGGGCTCTATTTTAGCGATCTATTGGCGAGCCGTCAATCGTCAACCTGCACGTGCCTGTGTTGACAATTCACTGCCGAGATAGCAACGAACGTCTGACTGCTGACGAACGTCTGTCTAGGCTGTTTTCAGTCAGTGGAGCTCCTCCTGTGTTTTCTGTTGCCAAGATACACAGCAATACACCAGAAACTGACCTGAATACCCCTCATTTCGAGACCACCGCACCCATCAGGGCAGGTATATAAGCTAGCACCGTTGCTATTTAAACGACGCAGGTGGAAGGCGTGAACATAGACTGTTGGCGGGGTGTAAGATAGCAATGAGCATTGCGACACGCCTCACGCAGGGTGTGGGACTTTCTATTAGATGATGGTGATGGACTGCATCAGTGAGGTCAGGTACTCCAGCTTATCCCAAAGTTGGATGGAATTTCACTGCTGATCGTGCAGTAATAATGCTGGAGAGCTTTATGCCCTAGATAACATTAGATAACCCCATATGGGACCTGTATTGGGTAGCCCAACTGGGAACCAGAAGGTTTTGTCTATGGGTTCCACGTTAGTCGCATATATGGGTGCCCACCAGGACCAGTGATAGGACCATGGGCCCCATCTGGGTTGGACCCTGCACATGTGATCTTGATGGGACCAACCTGTGGACATATAAGTAACAAAACTGTACAATTCCCTCTTCAGCCCATATGATCTTTTCCACTAGATTTTGGAGCATTGCTGTAAGGATTTGATTGATTCCACGACAAGAGCGTTACTTATCATCAACCCACCTCATCATCCCCAACTCATCCCAAAAGTATTGGATGGGGCACCACCATCATTCCAGAGAACACAGTTAGTTCTACTGCCCCACAGCTCAATGCTGGGGGGCTTTATACCCCTCTAGGCCATGCCTGGCATTAGGCAGCATAGTGCCAATGGGTTCATGTTTATTTATCTGCTCCAGAGAGTCCTATTCTATTGGCAATACTTCCCTACAGGGACTAGACAAGCTGTGCGTGTGCAAGGGGTGCCCCTTAAAGTAGCGAAATGGGGTGTCCACAAACATTTGGACATATTATGCAGGTCAGTCTTGAGAAACACCAGATGTATAATTCTACGGGATAAAGAACGTTCAGAAAACTAGCCGGGAAAATGGAATAGTGGCGGTGTCCGCCTGCTTTTCCAGGACAGGTATCTTCTGGAATTCAGGACCTGAAGGTCATAAAACCCCCAAATGGCTCCTCAAAAGCCACCAAAACGGAAATGCAAGTGAAGCATAAACACTGTTTACTGCAACTGGCTCAGAACTATTTGAGTCACCAGCTATGTTGACGTGAACCTGGTTCAGATAAGGAAAGGTGGAGTAGCTCCTCCACTCATTCGTTATCGTTCTTCCTTTCCGCTTATTAAGTCGAGCAGCCGGCATGGGAGACTCATTGCCAGGCAGAATGACCACAGCTTACTCACCGTAATCAGGTAATTATGGCCATTTAATCTAATCGTTCTCAGCTCTGCACCACAAATCACTTCTTCCCTTGATCTTTTATCATTAAAGGCATACTCCAGCTCAAACGCTAACGTGGCTAACATCAATGGATGCTAGTAGGGAGCAGCTAGCACAATACAAATACTAACCCATCGCCGGCCAATAGCATTTCCTTGCTCGTAGCGCAACCACAAGCCACGTCTCCCGCTGAACAATCCAGCTAAAATGCTAGTTAATTGCTAGCTATGCTTGCTTTTTAGATGATCTCTACTAGCTTTTGTAGTTTTCTTAAGACCCTCAAAACAAAGGGAAGTGAGAGATGGGCAGCTAGTATTACATTTACAGTCACATTGAAGGCAAAGTGCTTCAGTGTTTACTCAGAAAATACCCTCAGCTAGTTTGTATCGGCTAGAATCCAGAAGATCCCTCCAAGCTTAGATACTACCAAACACAGAAACCAGTATGGAGACGCAGTACTCGACTCGACACTTCGTCCAAGTCCTCTCAGAAGAGGAGGGTCTTCAGTCTGGGTTTGAAGACAGCGAGCGTTGGACTCTGCTGTTCGGACACCCAGGGGAAGTTTGTTCCACCACTTCGGTGCAGGACAGAAAAAAGCCTGGACGCTCGTCTTCCGTGGATCTTAAAGGATGGCGGGTCGAGTCGAGCCGTACTTGAAGCTGGAAGGGCTCTTGGTGCGGATCGGCTTTTGACCATCGCTATTACGGAGGTAATAGCGAGTACGGAGGGGGTGGCTGGTCCAGTCTTGCCTTTGTAGGCCAGCGTTTGAATCTGATGCTGGCAGCAGCTACAGGAAGCCAGCGAATGGAGAGGACGCAGTAGAGGAGTGACATTGGTGGATTTAGAAACGTTGAAGACGACCCGTGTCTCTGGATTCCTTTCCTTTCATTCAGGCCATCACTAACTATTCTTCTTCTCACATTTTCAGTCTACTTAATACCAAAAGCCATGCTGATCTTGCTAAAAATCCAATGAAACCTATAAACATATATATATGCTATAGCACTAGGCATAGCTGCAAACTCTGTCTTTAATTCATGTAGATTACATGTACTGCCTTTTTTTCTCTAGCTAATTTTTGTAAAATGCAAATATTGCTAAAACAAATGAACGACAGTAAAGGCCCAGCTAGCATTTCTATGATCCCTAACTAACTGGTTTTCTATTCTTCTGCTATTCTTTATAGTCAAGTTAAATGCTAATTTAGCTCTAGGGCTCAATCTAGCAATTAGATCAGGTCCCTGATAGTTTTAGTCACTGATAGCAAAGCCACAAATCTCTTTTATGTATATATCTGTGTTCATTAAATGCATGCCCAGGCCAAATGCTAATCCTGCAACAAATGGAAGCATGTCAGCCAGCCAGCATGTCAGCATTACTCAGATCAGATGCTAACTGAACCTACCAGCTTTTCCTTTATTGACTACAGAATCTACTTTGAATCTACGTTATTTGTAGTGAACAAAATTTAGCTGGTCTAGCTCCTGGGCAATCCATTTCTGTAGTACTTAGGCGCCCATGCTAATATATTGATGTGCATGTACATGTTGCTAATCGCAGAAGCTAATATGCTCTCCATTCAAGAAAGCATTAACTAATCAAAATGCTTATAGATTTTTATTTATGAAAAAAGACATACAAGGTCCAATAAATGCTAATCTTACGACAAATATGGCTTAAAATTTCCACCAGCTTGCAAGTATCACTTTAATTCAGCCTGGGTTTTGATGCACCGTGAGGGAAATACATCAACATAGGTTCTGCAACAACGGACGGCAGGAAAATAGGCCCTGTTACGTTACAGCTACAGAAGTCCGGCTCCCACACTGCAACTTCCTGGGAGTAAATCTCGGCGAGTCAACTTTCTCATACAAACCTTAATCACGGAATCTGCTTCCTTCGCGGTAGCCCCTTCTGTAGGCCCATGATAATTCACTTTCTCCATCCCTGTAAGTCATCAAGGCACGTTTGTGCGCGAGCCAGGAAACCTTCTAGGATTTTGACAAAGCCCATCCCTCCCTTTCCCTCCCAGAAATGGATGAGCTCTGTAAATACAGAAATAAATAGAGAAACAACCTCAAACAAATAAATCCATTTTTAAGGAAGCTGCAGCATTAAACAAAGCAAGGGATCAGATGCGTCCCGCGGATGCCAAGCGAAAGGAGCCACAGGCTGTTGTTTGAAAAGATGGCTCCACTTTTGTTCCAGAGCTTTCTTTTCCTCCACCAGTCAGTTCGGAGTCAGATTCGAGCGTTCGGGAGAGCTCCGGTGACAGCCCAGCATATAGTCGTGATATTAGTCATGTAATTCTGAGGATTTTATCACCGTACGAGCTGCACTTACGTAAACAGCGGCCTTCACTTTTCTGCGCACATTTCTAAAGTCCAGCAGGTGTTGGACGTTGGAATGACTTACTGGATCTTCTGCTGGCTTCTGAATTACTGTAAACGCATATACATCCCATCAAATCAGAATTCCGAGCCTTTCCCACTAGCTTCCGAACTCATTAAGGCCCATTACTTTTCATCACAGCAGTCAGAACCCTGGCATCAGTGGTCATCAGTAGCTAAACCCACCTTAGCAGTCATATGCACTATATGTCCAAATATTTGTGGACACCCCTTCTGAGGATTGCATTCGGCTACTTAAAGTTGCACTTATTGCCCACTGCCACTGGAATAGGACCCTCTGGAGCAGATAAACATGAACCTATTGGGGATCGTGCCCTAATGCCAGGTGTGGGCTAAAGGGGTATAAAGACCCCAGCAATTATGATAATGATGATGATGAAGCACTTTTGGGATGTTGGGGATATGGGGGATGAGGTGGGGTGCTGATCATTTAGCATCCTGACCCCACTTATGCTCCTATCGCTGAGTGCAATCAAATCCTCATAGCAATGCTCCTCCACAATCGAGTCCAAATCCTTCTTCTTTCCTGGAGATTAAAAACAGTTACTCAAACAAAAGCCGGATTAACTCCTTTTTAATATCCTTGATTTCAGAAGAAACAACGAGTGAGCAGGTGTCCCAATACTTTTGTCAATTTCAATATGTAACAAATGTAAGGGAATTAGACATATGCTTCCAAATATGTCACATATGTCAAATCGATATATTGCCGTGTATCATTTCTGTATAGGCTAATGGACCCCGCTGAAGTTGTGCTCGTACTTGACCCCATATTTGACCTCTGTGAGGGTCTCATCTGTAAGAAGTGAGTACGGAGCAGGAGCTCTAGTGCTTGGTTTGCGTCACAAGACCGCCAAGACAAAAGCATGTCCCACAGTTAGCTCTCCTGCACCCAGAGGCATGCGATTTCACTGCTTGGCAAGGGCCAGGGATTTCATCCCAAACAACAATGCCCTGAAGGTTCGCTCGCTCGTACGTAGGGGTGGGATCAGCTCACAAACAAGCAGAGAGGAGTAGAGCGAGAGAGCGAGAGAGAGCAAGAAGCCAATAGCGCTTTATGACTCATTACATAAGCACTTAGCGACATGAATATTCCTCAAATACCTGGCATTATGGGATGTAAGCTGCTTACGGCGACAGGACGGGATGTGCCCAGCTTGTGTGGCAGGTGCTTCTGCATTAGCGTCTATTACAGAGAGATTACGGAGGCCGAGATGGCAATCTTGGCTGCAGAAAAGAGGAGGGGAGAAGGGGGGTATGGGGGGGGGGCAAAAAAGACTTAATCCAGCCGGCTAGATTAGCCACAAGGTATCGGCTAGGTACACATCAAAGCCTCGGCAGCCCACTCAGTGCTACGGAAGCGTGCGTTCCCACTCAGTCTGAAAAGCCACGCAGCGCCAGAGGCTGTGGGCTCATTTCGGAGGGGAAGACGGGAGAGGGAAGAATGCTCACTCCCTATAGGACACTGTTTTGTACTTTAGTGGAGCTTTTTTGCGCCTTCTCCCGCCTGGGGTACCGTACCGACGTATCCCGGCCTTCTTCTCCGTTCAGTTTGTTTTGTTCTCGCCGGCATAATGCAGCAGAAACGGATAAGCCACGTCAGGAGTAGTTTGGAGCTGGGCATGTCAAACTGACATCTCCGTTTGTTGTTGTTTTCATTTAATAGACTTGAGAAAGCAAGCGTCCAAACTGCAGAACACAACATGACAGCAGTGGAAACTTTCCTAGGTTGCCAGTTTGCCTTAAAACACCTCATCTGACAGTGTTTACTTATGTCCTGTTTGCAGGGGCAATGCAAGGGATTTCGGGCCCCATGGAAAGATATTAGACAGGGCCCCACAGCTCGTCCACAACAACTGTCAGGTCTTAAGAATCGTCCTAACCACTCGTAGTTTGCTTGTAAGAGCTTGCCTAGTCCCTGTAATAAAGAAGTACTGCCAGTACAATAGGACCCTCTGGAGCACATATAATCATGAACCTACTGGGACCATGTCTAATGCCAGGAATGGGCTAGAGGGGTAAAAAAAAAAAAAAAGCCCAGCGTTGAGTTGTGGAGCAGTGGGATGATGGAGCACTTTTCAGATGAGTTGGGGTTGATGAGGTGGGGTGGTGGTCATCATCCAACATCCTGACCTCACTAACACTCCTGTCGCTGAATGCAATCAAATCCTCACAGCAATGCTCTACTCCAAAATCAAGTAAGAAAGCCTTCTTCCCTGGACAGTAGAGGCAGTTACTCCAACGGAGCATGGTCGACTCTTTTTTAATACCCTCGAGTTCAGAAGAAACACTGAATGATCAGGTGTCCAAATACTTTTGTCAATTTCAATTTGTAACAAATGTAAGGGAATTACATGTAGTCTGATATATGTCACATTTTCAGTACGGCAAGCCGTTTAGCCTAAAATACCACCAGCCAGATACAAGCCATGACTAAATCTTCAATAACACTCAAATATCTGAGATTGTAGAATAATATAAATAAGGGTACATTCATTAGCAATACTTACGACAGTAATAAACATTACTATATGGTTAATAACTATTAATTGAAGCTAGTTAAGACATAAACATTTGACTGAATAATGCTAATAAAGAATGATTCATTTTTCTGGAATTATAAGAGTAAAAAATATAGTTATATTATATATTATACTAATTAATGAATGGTTAGGTACTGTTTATTAAACATTCAGATGTGCTAATAAAGGATTTTGTAATATTGTAAAGTTGCTGTTTGCGAGATATGGGCATTGCCATTTTTGCATGGTAGAAACGTTCGGCTTGATGCTTGTTTAAATGAGCTATAGTCTGTCCAAGGTGCAGATTTCACACTTTCAGGTAAAAGAGTAGAGATTTTACGTAGAATTAAAAACAAATTAATCGTCATAAAAATGATTAGTCTTTTTTTGCGTGTGAAAGAATGTAAAAAATTAATATAAATATTATGTAATTATGTAATGTAGTTGCATTACACAACCTATTAATCATGTACATGTGGATATCAGAAAAGTATGTATAGTAATATAATGTAAGAATTAAGTATATTAAATAATATAGCATAATATAAGATAATCCTTTAATCCTTTATTAGTCCCGCAGTGGGGAAATTCTCAATATAGTACAAAATAAAATTATATAATGGATATAATAATAATAATAATAATAATAATAATATAAATAAATCCCTACAAATGAGTTCAGTATCAGTGTTGCCATTGGAAAATTTACTTTTTATAGAATTGTTAAAAATAATAATTCTATTAATTATGTAGGTTGTAAACATGCTCAATGTAAACTGCTTTACATTTGTTGTAATGTTGATCCGTATTGTATTTTTTATTAGGATGTTTACTAGGAAAATTTACATTTCTCGTAAATCCTTTGCAATGTTTCACACTTTACTATTTAATGTAAATTAAATGTCTGTCAAAACTCCAAACCAAAAAATACGTTTTTGCAGGGAGCAAATGAGAGAGAGAGTAATAGAGATGGTGATGTAGCCATATAACGGTAGCAAAGGCTCAATAACACTGGCTAATATATTCTTTTTTTTTTATTTATTATTGACCCTTTGGACTCACAGCAGTCCCCACCACAGCACAATGGCTTTGTGGTCAGTTCACATGACCAGGGGGCTCCCGCTAATTTCTCCCGAAAAGTCCTCAACAATGGCCGCCTGTGATACCGCTCAGGTTGTTATCGCAAAAATGCCATTCGACTTGTGCCGCTCGCAGAATGCTGCTTTGGAAAAGGCCAATGAATGACTCCCTGTGTTAGCCTTCACACAGACACAGTCCTTACTGCCCCCCTAATGTTATACACGGGGTAAATGACACCCTCCCTTTTCATCCACCCCCCAACCCCAACAATTCGCCCAAAGGCCTGAACTGTGTCATTAGTCATTGCTAGCCTGGAGTAGAGGGTTGCATGCTCCTGGGAGAAAAGACACTGTTTAATGACTAGCGAGACTTGTGGACGCTTACTGTCATGCTAATCTGCCCTAATCGCTCCTGTGTAGTTAATTAACTTCACCAGAGGTCAAGCCTAGGTTAGGCCCGTTCTTTTCGCTCTAACGGATGTAACTGTGCTGGTTACAGCGTAGCTCACCTTCAGAGTTCGCCGCCTGAGTCTGAGCAGTCTGAGGGCTTCTGGGTTACTCTGGACCAGGCCTCTTTTCTTTCGAACACAATCTGCTAGCCTGAGATAAATGCGTACCCCTGCTGGTTTACGCAGTGGAGAGCTCTATAGGAATGAAATGGGCCCAGACTCTAAACCTCTAGTGTTTTAGTGATGGTACTAGCACTTTACTGTAGAACAGATAGTTCTGGTTCTAGCTAGACTCTTATACATACATACATACTATTCATACATTCTGATTGGCTCCAATTTACCAAAAAGATTTTGGTTTCTAATGATTTCTAGTGTTTGTTAGTAAAATTAGCCTCTAAGCTAAATTTGGACCCCATAAATGTTCTGACTCATGGACTTCATTAGAAGTTAGGGCATCAACACATCCCACCAAAGTAATATCAAGTCAGAAGTGGTCTAGTTCATGCTATTACTGGTATAAGCAGTCGCTTGGGGTCCCCAAACCACCAGGAGGCACTGTGAAAAGGAAAAATATATAGAAAAAAATACTTGAAATTATATTTAAAATGAAATAAAATGGTTTTATTTATATATAATAAAATAATTGAAAATATCTAGTGGGCTTAGTTATTATTTGTACACAGTTTATTATGGTTTAAACATAAACAAAGTACAATAAAATAAAATACATAAATAATAAATACATTATTTATTTATATAAGTATTGGCTTTAAATAAAGTAAAATAAAATAAAGTAAACAGTATTCATATATAATAATATCTAATAATAATAAATAATTTATTTATTAATTAATTAATTGCCTATGCTAATTACTTTATTATACAAAGTGTAATAGTTTTAGTCTTATTTGTATACAGTTTATTATAGTTTAAATAATAAAGGAATAAGGGAAAAATATTAAAATAAATAAATGTATTTCTTTATTTATATATAAATATTTGCCTTTGTTAATTACTTTTTTATATAACACATACTGTTTAGTACAATAAAGCAAAATTATTATTTGTCATTTAATTGCATTTAATATTTATTAAACTTATATATTTTTTTTTATTTATTAAAGAGAAATATTAAAGTTTTCATTATTTTTTAACCTTTTTAGAGGTCCCCCACAGCCCTGGATGGACTACAGCAGTTTCCTGTTATCCTACAAAGTGCACCTATCTGGTGGGTGTTTGTGAGTAGATAGTCGGTGAGTGTAGGGACAGTGCTGTGCAGTGGGTGTATAATGTGGGTGCATAATAACTGTGGGCCTTTTATTAATGCCCGAAGCTCAAAGCTCCTTCACATCTCACTGATTTACAGTCATTTCGGAAAATGTGGGATATTATTAACCAGCCTCAGGGCGCTAGAGCTGCCGGCTCGTGGCGATGCCTCGGCAGTGGAAGCAGGCCGGACCCCATCGGGAAGATTTAAGGCATCTGACCGGCGCTAGCATAAAGCCGCGGCCTATCAGCAGCCTCGGACGCAGGAATGTGTCGGCTTTCACCGGCGTGTTTGTCTAGTTTGCAGTTTCATTTTAAGTCGTCCCAGCGGGCCACATTTCAGAAGAGCTCGGGCACTTTGGGGAATCTTTGCTGCTCCACCGTGAAAGCTGATAGCCATCGTTTCTGCTGCCTTTTTTAAGCGTACGGCCGGGTTGTTTGGATACAACATACCACAAGAAGTTAACTCCTTGATCGGATGTTGGAATCAACGTCGCCGTGTCAGAGGTTTCACGACGGACGCATTTGTCTTACTCAAGTTTGAGGTTGATTTATTGTTTGTTGCGCTTAAGATATAACAATGATACGATTACACAGCGTCAGGGAAACACTGTTATTGTACGGTCTGTACGAATAAACACTCACAGTCACAGGAAATTTTTTTTAAAGGTGCTAAAATGATTAATTACTCAGTGTTTTTCTTCGGAAAGTTGACTAGCAGAGATTTTGCCACGTATTGTTTTCAGTTAATGTTACTCTTCATGCACAGGAAGTTAACTTGCAGCGATTCCTTCCACGAAATAAGAGGATAAGTAAGCAGAAATGTGCAAAATCAGCAGAATATGCAGCTCTGATTAATATGGTATATTAATTCCAGTGTAATTCGCAAAGCATGTGAAGTAGCAAGTTTACATACTCGCCGATTATCATGCAGTTTATTGTTATAAACCTCCACCGACCAATCAGAAGCGAGCGAAGACTATTTGTGCTGGTCTGCTTTCTTCGCAATTGTATCATATCATTCGCCAACGCCGGCCCTTAAAGGATTCCTTATTCCAGCCACCGCCTCTGACATGCTCGGAGGAACACGATAGGTCCCCTGCTTCATCACAACAGATGCCTGTGCTGGCCAACATCGCCTAAGAGTGATGAGGGGAGAGCGAGAGCGCCATCTATCTACCCGGAGAGAGCATGGCGAATTGTGCTCTCTCAGGCTTTGGCTGCTGATGGCAAAGTGGCATGGCCCGGGATTTGAACTCGCTGAGCCACTCAGAGCTTAGAAATGGCCATTCATGGGACAAAAATGGTGGTTCTTCTATTGTACCATTTTTTTAGGGACACGTAAAACAAACATGACTTGAGTCTGACTGGATACAGTCAGCTTTCTTGTGTTTGGACTGATATGCTGAAACACTATACTTGGGTCTGGGTGATAGCTGATCTCCACTTCCCAGAAGCTCATGCTGTAGTCAAACTGTTGTCATCACAAAGCAGCTTTACATAATAAGTCATTAGTAAAAGACAGAAAAAAGGAATAACATAAGAAGACATGAAGGATCCAAGACCTCCAGTGAGCAGACCCCAACAGCGACAGTGGCAAGGAGAACCTCCCTCAGAGCTGGAGGAAGAAACCTTGGGAGGAACCAAGACTCACAAGGGGGATCCGACCTGACCCGTCCTCCTCTGATCAGAACTATTAATAAATTATTGATAAAAATGACCAAACCAGATACAGCAGATAGTTAATAGTGGTGATATTAATAGTGCAGATAGTTACCATAGAGTCCATTTAGGTTTGAACATGGTCACTAAACAGGTAGCAGTGGTAGGAGGGTGTGCCGCTGGTCTGGCATGGGTGGTGTGTGCGGGGCCTGATGGTCGGACTGGTAGGTGGCAGCTGGTCTGACGCAGGTCGAGGGGACCTCAGCGGACAATCTTCCAGCAGGTCGGGCTGGGTGGCCATTTACTCGGAGAAGGTAAAAAGAGAGAGAGTTAGTTCTTTATGCTTTAAAGTTCTTTCTCCCAACACTGTGGCGTTTAAAGATAATCCACAATAGCATGATCAGACTACTTCTATTATCTACAGTAGGCTGTATAAGCACTGATCCTAGGTCAGTTCAGCTTCTTGTTGTAGCTTCATACAATATTCATATTAGTACATTTATAAGGAAAGGATTCACAGTGCACAGTGTAACTCCTCTGCTCCTTTCAGTGACCACCGCACTTACAGAGTTTGACCACAGTGGGCCTGCATTACCCTCGGCTAAGTGAATGGTGGCGGCTATTGACTGGCTGAACATTAAAGCTACAGCAGGTGTCCTCTGGCACCGTGACGACCGAGTCGCATTGAATGCTGGAAATCGACCCGTCCCATAAAAAAGGCCCCCTCGTTGTCCGTCAATATCAGACGCATCCTCTCTTTCTGGGTCACCAAAAACCAGAACAGGCGGCTACGTAACGTGTACGCTAACGCTGAAAAGTTTAATGAGAGGCATTAGCATGTGAGAGGTGGGTGATGATATTTGGTGGCAGGTTTAAGAGAGATACACACACACTGCCCAACTTCAGGATCAACAGTGCAATAGCAGCTCTTACAGCTCTTACAGTAGTATCACTGCTAATAGACAAATAACGCCAAAACTGCATGTTAATGTAAATTCAGGCAACGTAGCCCATAAAAACGTACGTGTACACGGCCTGTCAGGACTAGGAGGACTACTGTGAGCGAGGTATATGCCGTAAAGCATAAAGCGCCACATCAATAATCTCCCTTTTGTACACATTGATTGTGATTTGTATAGCTAGCAGCAGGGACCCCTCGCATGAATCTCTGACACAGTGTGGCGAGGCTTCCTTCGGGAAGGTGCGCGACAAAAAGATCAGCGGCCACACAAAAGCTCCTTCTCACACCTGGAGGCTTGCCGTTTGTTCCCATCCACAGTGAAGAGAAGAGGTCCCGGTCAATAGTTTATAAGCAGCGGACATAAAAAAACACACCCCTACCGATGTAAATGACTATCGACGTCACACCGTTTAAAAATCTTTTTGTGAGGCTTTGTGAGGTGTGCTGTAGCAATTTCGTATCCCACCCCCCTCTAAGTATGCATCTCCCTCTGGGCCTCTCCTCTTACCCTCACCAAAGCTACCGTAGGCCTCTAGAAATGGTCATCCTTATTCCCAGCTGTTCTCAGCGCCAACGCCTGGTTCCACAGATGGAGGCGGCCTCCATATGACCCTTTCCTTCAGTAAAAAATGTGGAAGAAAGAAAAATGCATCTCTTTACAGTGGCATGCAAAAGTTTGGACACCCCTGGTAAGGATTTCCAAATAGGCAGAATTTCATCCAACTGTTAAGCCAGGGGGTGGAGCAGTCATCCGTTGGGCTTGTGCTGCAGCCAGTGACACAGGGAGCCTGGGATTTCACTGGTTTGCACATTCTGGAGGCAAAAAAAAAAAAAAAGAAAAAGAAAAAGGATGAAAAATGGAGGAAAGATGGCTTCTACAGCAGGATAATGATCCTAAACACACCTTTGCCATGACCCTCACAGGTCCCTCAAGCTAAATATTGCACTTGCAGTGCAGCAAGATGACCCAAGAACACAGAACTAGAAGACTTTTGCAGGAAAATCTATATATTACCTTATTAAATTCGAAATAATGAAAAAGGAAATGCAAAAATCTGGACACCCTGCATGGTCAGAACTTTAGTAACCCCCCACCCACCTATTTGAAAAGTATCACAGCTTGTAAACATTTATTGAGTCTTTCAGTTCTCGATTTCAGTTCAGTTTTCAAATCTCCATTCCTAAAAAGACTCTACACCGTATCTAAAAGATCCACTATTTTTCACAATCGTTTGTCCTTAGAGCTTAGAGCTTCAAGAACAACCATTATGATGGTTCTTGGAGCAGAGTTAGAACCATTGCTTTTACTAAAGGACCTTTGAAGAACCCATTTTTATGGTTTTTACATACAAGCTTACCTACAAGGTCTATAAGACAGCTCTGTTAAATCAAGCTCTGCTGAAAATGACTTACTGTTCGGAACCGGCACTACAGTCTACCTTCTATACCACTCCGCCTCGATTCACAGACCTAAACAGAACGAATGTTGTCTATCTGATGCTCCGCCTGGTACCGACTTGATTCAGCTCCTGAGGGGCGTATGTGTGTGTAAGTGTGTGTGAGTGTGTCCACGGCTGAGGTGAGGATAGGGCCCCTCACTGTCTCTTTTAGACAAGGCCTTTTCCCCCAGCGGCCCTAAACAGGGCGTCTTTGAGGGCAGACCCCCTGTCTGAACGGGCTGGGGCGCACATCTGGGCGCCGTGGCAACAAGCGGCCCACTGTGCGCCGGACCCCCGCGGCGTATGAAAATCAAACGCACATTCATAACCCCTCGCTCTGATTCCCCTCTGTCCCCAATCCCCCCCGCTGCTCAGCCAAATCGCGTCCTCGGGGGGTAGGAGAGGATCACACTATTATCTGTGTCGCTCGGAGAGTAAAAACACACTCACACACACACACAGATACACACAAGAGCGCTGGTTCGCGTCCAGCTGTTTTTTCTCCACGCGCCAGAGAAGGAATGTATCACAACGAAGAGGCTGTTTAAATGACTCGCGCTTTGGGGACAATCCAGTTTCCTGTTGAGCGAGATTCCCACTCCCACAATGCGACAGCTATGAGGGGCGAAGGCCAGCTGTGGAGCGGCCCAGGTGACGTCTACAGGTGGAGCTCCAGTGGTGGAAACACTGGACCTCTATTCCGATTCAGTTCAACTGGCCTGTAAGGAAATGTAGGGATGTTTTGTTAATGTGGACAGTTGTTTCCATAGACAAGGGACCTTCAACTGTTCTATAACCCCTTAACGCATAAAGGCTTTTTACACACTAAGGCGTTTTCTATTATTTACATAATATTATATAATCCACTATAAATTACATATTGTATCAAAAGGGGAAAAGGTGGAAAATGTCAGACCATTTGTCTGAAAACCAAAGCTGAAGCTGGGCTATGCAACATGACAATGACCCAAAAACCCTCCAGCAAGTTTAGCACGGGCTGTGCATGCAGAAGCCCCTCAATCATCATACAGCTGAAGGAATTCTGAATGGAGGACCATGTCCAATGCCAGGCGTGAGCTAGAGGGGCATAAAGCCCCCAAGCGTTGAGCTGTGGAGCAGTGGAACTAACAGTGTTCTCTGGAAAGGTAGTTGGTGCTCCATCGAATATATATTTTTGGCATGAGTTGGGTAGTTGGGGATGATGAGGTGGGGTGGTGATCATCCAACATCCTGACCTCACTAAAGCTCTTGTTGCTGAATGCAATCACATCCTCACAGCAATGCTTACAAAATCTCCAAAATCTAGTAGAAGGCCTTCTTCCCAATCAGTTCTTTTTAGGTCACTTTTTTTTAATTCATGACATTTCAATCACTTGACAAACATATGGCTTCTCAGCAGAGGCAGTGAATCACTCCACATAGATCAGGAAAATTCAATTCTTATTACCCCAGTAATCACCAAGACGGAGGCTCTTCACAGCTTCAGATGCTTTTCTTTCTACCTATGTAAGGAGTGTAAAATCTGGTTCCAGCAAAGGATTAATCGCAGCATGTGCTCACGCTGGGATTAATCACAGCTTGAGGATCTGAACCTGGGTACTGAACTGAGAACGCTGTTAACTGCTTCCGTGAGCCGTGACTGCGTTTGTCAGGTTCTGTGAAGATGGAGCTGAGTCAGAAACCCTGTCGCAGTTGAAATGGCTTCATAAGACAGCACCCAGAGGGTCTACTCATAACGGTTCGGTGCGAATGGTTTAGCGTTAGGGCCTCTATTGGAAATTCAAGCACTCATGAGAGCAAGCTCAACATCCCTTTTCCAAACGCTGGTCAAAACAGTGACCTTACTTAAAGCATCAATGCGTAAGTTTGGGGGAGTTGGGGATTTGGAGACCTCTCTGGTGAGAATGTGTAACTGCAATTCCAAGCATGTGGAAGAGTACTGTTAAAACAGTACTCAATAATTGTTAACAGGCCACAGCCCTAACACGCTAATTAAGGTCTGAGACCTTGGTAAGAGTTATTATTAAGCCCTTCCCAAACTTAATTGGGCTTGATGGCATCAAGGAGTACTTAAAAAAGTTGGAAACCTCCTGTTTGTGTAAATATCCTAGCCTGTTAGCATTGGCACCTAAATAAAAAACAAGGCCCTCTGCAATGCTCACGCCATGCTGAGGCAGGATGTGTGAAACAGGGCTAAGTACAGATGAAGGAAGAAGCGATGAAGCTATAAAGTGATCAAAAATTAGCTGAAATATTTTGCAAAGTGGTCCTCAGATCCTACAAGTTCAGCACTCTTCAATTATGCACTGCTCAGGTGCAACGAGCCACAAGAACTTGCAACACCCTTTGAATAAATCCTTGTGGTGTACGTATGTTATAAGCTGTTCGATTCCACGAGTGATGAGCCTGCCTTTTCTTCAAAAATTAATCCACACAAGGCACATCAACCAAAGAGCTAACTAACAGCATATAAATAATGACCAAGCTGGTGACTTTAATAAATGTGTAAATTTGGCTGTAAAGCAGCTCCGGGGTTTTGAAACTGTGAGGTTGCATTTGGTCTCACATTTCGAGTTGAAAACAGGTGCCATGTTCCAACATCCATCCCAAGAGTCCTCCACATTTCATTCACCAATCTCAGATTTGATGCTAGTTAGAGGAAATAAACAGTGCTGCTAGAAAGTCTGTGAACCCTTACAGCTGAATTATTGAAGCTCATTAGCAAAATGTACAAGCTTTCAGCTGTTTGCAGGAACCCTGCAGGTTTCCAGTGCCAGAGGAAGCCGAACCGAGCCACCGCCATGCTTCACTGAGGGCAGGGTGTTCTTTTTTTTAGCATATGCTTCATTCTTGCCCCGCAGAAGTACACACCGCTGATCCATAGGCCAGAAAAACGACCCAATTTCTCTTTATCTAGTGATGTAGGCCAAACGTACGCAGAAGTACAGGGTTTACAACCTCTTCTAAGTGCTAGCATTGCAAGTTTGTCTGATGAAGATCTTCTCAAAGGCTAAAAAAGTAGAAACGTACTGCCGTCCTCTCGATGTAGAACGGGCGGGCATAAAAGTGGTCAGCTTTACGTCACCATACCCCTGACCAATCACAAGGCTTACATGCCCTCTCTTAAAATCTGAGCACCCTAACTGGTGAGCTAAAGCTTAAGCCGTGACTAGGGGAACTGATGGGGGCGTCCCTCCGGCCCCCGGCACCTCTCTACTTCATTGTGGAAATTTGCCGGCTAGGTGCTGGGAGGGACTGGAGGTCCAGATGCAGCACTTTAGCCGGGCAGATCCGCGGTCTGCCACCCAAGCGTACCCGGACAGCGCTCAGCCATCTAATGCCAAGGTAGTGGGGAAGAACAGGGTGGACGATAGGGGATTAGACCATGTGGGCCAGTCGCTGCCCCAGTCATGGCTTGAGCTTGTATCTGTATGTTGTATCTGCTCATGGCTTGAGCTTGTATCTGTATATTGGCTGGTAACTCTGTTCCAGATATCAGAACCTCCGTAACCCCTAAAGATCTGTGTGTTTCCACAGTAATGTGTTTCCATAGTAATAACCTGCAATTTTGCATTGCATGTAGCTCTGTCCCTATTATAAAGCCTCATGGTTCACCACTTACCCTTGAGGGAAATGTTTGCCAAGGCTTTGTGGCTTTAAAGTGTGTTAGCCCTCTGAGTGGACACTAATAAGAGCTAGTTAGACCACAAGATCTCATCAGGCCAGAGTGAAGGCTAACAAGAGGATATAGATGCAGTAAGGAAGAAATGGAGAAGGCAGCATTATGGACAGTACACAGGAGAAGCTCAGCGATGAGGGGGTTCCTGCGGCAGTGCATGCACTCCAAGCTCTAAAAGGCCACGCCTGGGGAGAGGCTAACGTGCCTCCATGTCGACAGTTCTCAGCCACGATCAAGGGGAAACCCTCGCTATCGTGGGATTCCTGCAGGCAGCGTGGCTGATCGTTTTCCAGCTCACTGACTGCCCTCGACCCTGCCGCCCTTTGTGAGCGCAAGTTGCTTTTTCGCCGTCTTTAACGCTGAAGAACGCAGAGCGGCTAGCTTCTGTTGTGCTTGCCTTCCTCCCCTAGGCCTCAGACACTAGCCTGCTCTCCACAACGCCCACATGTTACCTTCAGTGCTGAGATGTCTGAACTGGGAATGACGCAGTGTTTTTAAATCTAAAATCCTACTTTGACCATTCATTTTCCAACACAGTCTTTAAAAAGGTGCTAAAAGGGTTCTTTAGAGTGACGTTTTCCAGAGATGGAGATCAAAAATTGATGCAAAGATACCGAGAAAGCAGGATGCAAGACCTCGTAGACCATCAAAACTGCCCCTCTTACATAAACAGCACTTAGAGCTGTAAGACAGAGGAGAAAACCCAGCTCCGCTCGCGCCGTGGGATGTGGAGATGACCAAGAGGCTCTTACTGAGCAAAGCAAACAGATAAATTAAACTGCTGAAGATTCTGCTCTCAGAGCAATGGACTGACCACCCAAGAGTCCAGACTTCAACATCATTGAATGTGTTCGGAAGGATTTGGATCTGAACCTTGAGGAACTGAGGAGGAACCTCTGAAGGTGCTTTGAGAAACCTTCAATGAACCTTTTCCTTCTAAAAACCTTCTCTTGAAGATTCCTCAAAGCACCTTCAAACTGAAGCACCTCAAGGACACAGCATGTCTAGTCCCTCTAGAGTGTTGCCAATAGAATAGGACTATCTCAAGCAGATAAACATGAATCTATTGACACCATGACTCCTCAGGCCAATAGACACTGAGCTGTGGAGCAGTGGAGAAACTGTGTTCTCTGGAACGATGAACGGTGCTCCATCCAATACTTTGGGGATGAGCTGGGAGTTGGGGATCTGAAGACCCTCACAGCAAAGCTCCTCCAAATCTAGTAGAAAGCCTTCTTCCCTGGACAGTAGAGACAGTCACTCCAACAAAAGCAGGATCTATTTTCAAACAATAAATGAATGAGCAGGTGTCCCAATACTTTTGTCCGTATAGTGATTCACTGGTACATGATGATGAAGACATTGTAGAAGCAGCCAAAGTATCTCATTTCTCTCTACCAATCATCTTGCTCCGAGTCATGGACAAAGCCCGGGCTTCACTTCGCTTGATTTATGGCATGT
This sequence comes from Salminus brasiliensis, assembly GCF_030463535.1. NCBI lineage: Eukaryota > Metazoa > Chordata > Actinopteri > Characiformes > Bryconidae > Salminus > Salminus brasiliensis. Next base: position 38,883,073 of record NC_132885.1, on the reverse strand, counting down.
CTTTTTTTTTTTTTTTTTTTTTTTTGTAAAGGACACTTGTCCTCTTTGGTCCTGGGCACCTTTTGAAGGAACCCCCCACAGTCTCCATAGTGATATATGTTGTGCTCTGCCCTGTTGTGCTCTGCCCCTGGGCTTGTTCATGCACAGCTGTGACAGGCAGTGGAGGGAGGGAGGGGTGGAGTGATGGGGGGCCAGTAGCTGTCTCTGCTTTGACCCACAATGCTGCACTTGTGTTAACTGGCCAGCAGCACCTCAAAACCTCCATCTACTGGACAAAGGAGGGGGGGGGGTGGAGGGTAGAGAGAGTTGGGAACCTAAGTAAGAGAAATATTTCACACAAAAAAGGAATGCTAACCTGGCTAACACTGAATAAAAGCTAGTGGAACTATTTGAGGCTTGAGTTTGATGGTTTAGCAGGTCTACAAGCAGGGTGAACCTGGCCAAGCTAAACCACCAGTATGACTGGTATCCTATCCGAATCGAACAGGTACCTTCATCTTGCCGATTTGTACGATAGATGTATCCATCGCTGCCTGACGTATCCCATGTGGATTTGTGCCAACGCCTGAAAAAAAGCAACATGGCGGAAGCAAGCCGCATGATGGCGATGCTAACTCGTCCTCCTTCTTCTGCAAATAAGACAGTGTAGTAAAAACATGGGAGAGAAAGATGCTAACCTGGCTAGCAATGAACGAAAGCTAATTGTCTGGGAGCCATGTGCCCATCTCATCGGGCTAATGCTAACCTAGCCTCCATATGGTGGTAGAGAGAGAGAGAGAGTGGTGGAAGCAAAGTGACAGAATTCAAGCTAAATATTCAAAAAACATGCTAACCTGGCTAGCAATGAACGAAAGCTAATTTTCTGGGAGCTATGTGCCCATCCCATCGGGCTAATGCTAACATACCCTCCTCCAGTGGTGGAAGCAAAAGTGAGAGAATTCAAGCTAAATATTCACCCAAAAATGCTTGACCAAAAGGCTAACCCCATTTCTTTCCGGATGATATTCGGCTGACGCTAACTCATCCTCATTCTTCTGGAAAACAGACAGTGTGGTAAAGGTCGTAAGATATATAAGAAATATTAGAGGTAGGAGCATGAATGAGAGCAATTCACCCAGAAATGCTAACCTAGCTAGCAATGAACCAAAGCTAGCCATGAACCATATGTTCATGTTCTCACCTGGCTACTAATCCTAGCTCCTCGTCTATCTTCTGGAAAACAGAATCCGAGAGAAAGATCTGGGAGAATAAGTAATTTTTCACACACACACAAAAAAAAAAACATGCTAACCTGGCTAGCAATGAACGAAACTGGCTGGGAGCCATGGGCCCATCTTATCGGGCAATGCTAATGCTAACCTACCCTCCATACGGTGGTAGAACACTGTCTGGAAAACAGTGTAGTAAAAGAGATTGTGAGTAGGGAGATAAATATTAGAGGTAGGAGCATGAATGAGAGCAATTCACCCAGAAATGCTAACCTAGCTAGCAATGAACCAAAGCTAGCCATGAACCATATGTTCATGTTCTCACCTGGCTACTAATCCTAGCTCCTCGTCTATCTTCTGGATGTTTTCACACATACAAAAAACATAAAAACATAAAACATGCTAACCTGGCTAGCAATGAAAGAAAGCTAATTGTCTGGGAGCCATGTGCCCATCTTATCAGGCTAATGCTAATGCTAACCTACCCTTCATACGGTGGTAGAGAGAGAGTGGTGGAAGCAAAGAGAGAGAATTCAAGCTAAATAGTCCTAAATAGACCTAAAAAATGCTTGACTAACATTAAATTCAAGGCTAATGATATCAGGCTGATGCTAACGTGGGCTCCTTCTCCTGGAAAACAGACAGGGTAGTAAAAAAATATAAAGAAATATTAGAGGTAGGAGCATAAATGAGAGCAATTCACTCAGTCTTGGCAAACAATGAATGAAAACTAGTGGAACCATATGTTCTCATCTGGCTACTAATCCTAGCGCCTCGTCCATCTCCTGGAGAACAGAAATCAAGGGGAATCCTTTACACAAAAATGCTAGCTTGGCTACGTGATCCCATCTGGGTAATGCTAAGTCACTCTTTTCCAATCTTTCGGAAAACAGGCGGAGAAAAAAAATGCTGGGAAATGTGGAACGTAACGTAACTCACTCCCCAAAATCGCTAACTTGGCTGGGATTTATTCACACGCTATCTTTAGCATGTTTTAGATAATGCTAAGCGACCCCTTCTTCCTGCCAATTTTAGCATACTTGGGTAAACAAGGTACGAACGTAGCAGCCGGAGAGAGCCGGTGCTCACACGAGGAAAAAGAAAAGAAACTGCGAAGGAAGGAATATCTGAGGGGATAAAGCTCTCTAAATGAAGATATTTGTCTTGGGTCAGGTAGTTCTTGACTCGTGGCCCGTTGGCAGACACCTGCCTTTCACAGATGGCGCTAGCGGGACTGGAGTTGCTACCATCTGCTTCTCATTAGGAAAGGTGCTGCACTCTCTTAACTACAAACTAGCGGGAAGCGCGTATGAGGGTCCGGATAAAGGGGTGTGTATTCGGCCCCGTTGTACATGACATTGGCGGAGTGGGCATTTATCGCTCGGCTGTTAGCCGGATGCTAAGGCTTTGGCCTGCATACACTCTTTGGCCTTCGTTACAAGTAATCAAGAGGCTGCCCATATTGCGCAGCCGCAGACTTTCTGTTCTATTGATTTGCGAGGCAATGAGCTCTAAACTCCCTAATGAGGTGAACTGCCTCTTTTTTTTTACTCAGTGTTTTTATTCCGACGGTCAGGAGCCCAAGGAAAGTCTTTGGGTCGGATGAACTTGATGTATGCAACCTCTCGGCGTAACACCTAGCACCTTTTGCACGCTCCTCCAACTCCAACCTTCACCATCGCCGTTCCTCCAACCCCGGTTATTGATGTTGTCATAAGTCAAGTCATAATTGCGAGATTAAGTATCGATTGCTTTCTGACTTCTGTTTGTTCCTACTGCTAGCGCACAGATGTTAGCCGGAACCTGCCAAGAGCCGGGTTGAGCTTCGTTATTGGACTACGACATCCTCCTGAGGATTCGGGCTGCAATGGAGTGGAGGGATAAAACTGTGCTTGAGGCGAGAGTATATCTTCGGTAGTGGATTGTGCTCACACACACACACACACACACACTCTTACACACACACACACACTCTTACACACACAGCGCTGGCCTTTTGACTCTGCGCTTTCATCTGCGAAGCTACTGCGATGCTAGACAGCACAGTTGGAGGTTGCTAAGTTAGGGCAAGGGCTCCTCGAGCAGAGCATTTCCTGATCTCTGGCTGACGCACACACTCATACACACACACATACACACACACATACACACACACACGCTCTTGCTACTGGCGTGCATGCATTATTCATTAGCTAGCAGGACAAGAAGCTACAAATAAGGTTAGCTACTGCCATGCACAATCATATGGGCTTTCTACTGGGTATGTGTTTGGACAGGGATGGAGGGTTCTTACAAGATTGTTTTAATGCACACTATGTGGGCAAAAGTATTGGGACACCTGCTCATTCACTGTTTTGTCTAAAATCAAGAGTTTATCCTGCTTTTGTTGAAGTAACTGTCCAGGGAAGAAGAGGAGTGTTGTTGTGAGGATTTGATTGCATTCAGGAAAAGAGCTTTAGTGAAGTCAGGATGTTGGATGATCACCACCGCACCTCATCCCAAACTCCCCAGCTCATATCAAAAGTACTGGATGGCGCACCAGTATCATTCCAAAAAACACTGATTTTCCACTGCTCCACAGCTCAATGCTGGGGGGCTTTTATAGCCCACTAGCCCACTAGCCCACGCCTGGCATTAGGCAGCATGGTGCCAATAGGTTCATGTTTATCTGCTCCAGAGAGTACTATTCTATTGGTAATACTTTCCTACAGGGGCCATCCATCCACCCTTGAGAGAGCAAGGCCAATTGTGCTCTCTCTGACTCCGGCTGCTGATGGCAAGGAGCATGACCTGGGATTCGAACCAACTGCCACTTCTTATTGAAATTACGAACTGAGGGAAACGGCTACCTTCTGCTTTGTGGACATCAGTTATGTTAATGTTCAGTGCTCAGCAGCTGCTTAGAGGATCTGACCCCATGGCTGCAGATCATGGGACAGGCCTGGCCATTCCTAAATGTGAATGAACAAGCTATAGCCCTAACAAGCTAATTAAGGTCTGAGACCTTGGTGAAAGCTATCAGACAGCTCGAATCTCTTGGGCTGCTACGTCTGCTACATTCCCGTACTTTCCACTCAGGAACTGTACAAAAACAAAAATGAGACATTAAAACTCTCCATCTTGGAGATGTACTTTTCACAGCAGCAACGAAATGCTCTTCAGATTCTCGCCCTCATTGTTACCGTCGCCCCTTCGCCGCAGCCTAGCCCCGACTTCAAACAGCCGAAGTTCTTTTTGTCGCGGCCCGTCTAACCCTCTGCCAATCTGAAACATCTGAATCATCCGCGCCTAGCCATTAGCCGTTAGCCATCTCCACGGACCGGCACTTCAAAGGCAAGTTCAGAGACGACGAGAGGAGATTATGTGGACCCTGGGGCGCGTAGTTAAAGTGAAGCGGCCTGTAGCGGGCGGCCCCCCGGACCAGTGGGCTTCCCTTCTGCAGGATGTGTAGAGGTGAGCTTGGCTCGTTGGGAGATTTGGGAACGGCGGGATAGGAAGGTGGTGTTAGAGCCAAGTGGAATGGCCCAGAGTGCGGTGTGTTAGCGTGTGTGATGTCCCTCCAAGTTGGCAGGGAAGTGTGGGTAATAGAGTGAGGAGGCGGGGCTTAAAGTGTGAGTGCTAAACACAGTTTACTAGAGAGAATGTCTAAGTTGTCTAAGCCATTTACTGATCACTTAGAAGTAGCAGATCGGGCAAGCTATCAAAAAAGCAGATAATACACAATACCATCAGAACATTAGGACCACCCCTGACCCATTGCATCAGCTCCGCTTCCCATAGAGGAGCAGTGTTTACTGCTGTAAGTCCAGCCTGAATCCATCTGTTTCTCAACAGACTCCTTTCACTTTGTTCTTCAATGGTCAGGACTGACCCCACAGGACTGACCACAACAGAGCAGGTATTATTCAGGAGGTGGGTCATTCTCAGCATGGCATGACATGGTGGTGGCGAGTGTGTTAGTGAGTGTGTGTTGTTTCTAATGCACTCATACCAGCGCAGCAGACTGTAATCCATCATGATCAGGCAGGCCTTGTGGGGTGTTCCAGGTATGCAGTGGCCAGTACCTACCAAAAGTACTCCAGGGAAGGACAACCGGTGAAAAGGAAGGGAAGGGGCACTCCCTCATGGGCTCACTGATGTTCACGGAGGCCCCGTCCACCTCCCAACTTACCGGCCGTAAAGAAGGACCTGCTGCTAACGTTAGTCTTGGTACCAGATACATACAGAGTCCATGCCTTGTGGGTTCAGAGCTGTTTTGGCAGCACGAGGGGGGACCTCCACAATATTAGGCAGGGGGTTTTAATGTTATGGCTGATAATGTGCTCTGAATAAATTGAGGGAGGGCATAAAAAAACTAAAACCTTTTAAACACCTCTGCTGAAAAAACAACCAGGCTCCAATATACACACAGACAGACTTTCTCTCTCACTCACACACACTCACACACACACACACACACAAACAGAGGTAAACCTGAACCGATTGCCTCAGCTGAGCCGGTAATGGAGCAGACATAACAAAGCGCCGGGTAGTCCCCCGAGACGTCATATTAGATCAGAGAAAGAGAGGCAGAGGGAGAGAGGGAGAGAGAGAGAGAGAGAGAGGAAAAACGAGCGAGAGACACCAGGCTTGGCCTCAGGTGCAGGGGGCCAAGCATTTGCCAGCGACACAAGCCAGGTGAAAAATGTCATGCAAGATGACAGCAGCCTAGCGAAGCGTGGCTAAAGCGCCGACTCAGTAGACCACACATACACACAGACACAGACACACACACACACACACACACACATATATATATAGCGCCAGCCGCAGGCTTGCTTTACCTGCCCTGTAATAGAGCAGAGTGGGAAGACTTATATAACACTGACAGAGCATGAAAACACTCCTCCTTCAAACAGGAGGAGGACAGTGGGGTGTTTAACACAGTCCATTACGAGGCACGAGGGCCCATAAACAGTTCAGAGCAAGATATGCTAATTAATTACAACCTAATTATCACCTAATTATACCCAACGCTCACGGCAGCAGATCTCACTGTGTGATTCGCAGTTCCTGCTCCTTACAGCACCAGTGACACAGACTAGGTCTTTTTAACATTGGTTACATTTGACCTGGCTATAGCCATTCAAGGCACACCTTAGGTAAAATGACCAGGCTGAGGTGTGCCATGCATGGCTATGACCAGGTAAAAATGAGCCAACAGGCTCAGGTGTGCCATACATGGCTATGACCAGGTAAAATGGAACCAGCAGGCTCAGGTGTGTCCTGCATGGCTATACCCAGGTAAACGTAACCAGCAGGCTCAGGTGTGCCATGCATGGCTTTGACCAGGTAAAATTTAACCAGCAGGCTCAGGTGTGCCATGCATGGCTATACCCAGGTATAAATTAGCCAACAGGCTCAGGTGTGCCATGCATGGCTATACCCAGGTATAAATTAGCCAACAGGCTCAGGTGTGCCATGCATGGTTATACCCAGGTAAAAATTAGCCAACAGGCTCAGGTGTGCCATGCATGGCTATACCCAGGTAAAATGTAACCAGCAGGCTCAGGTGTGTCCTGCATGGCTATACCCAGGTATAAATTAGCCAACAGGCTCAGGTGTGCCTTGCAATATATGACCAGGTCAAATGCAACCAGCAGGCCCAGGTGTTCCTTGCATGGCTCTAACCAGGTCAAATGCAAACCAACAGCAACATATAGCAATGTACACATCCAACTGGAGCAAGGACCTGTTCCGAACACGAGCTTCCTCAGGCCAAGCAGTGCAACACACTCCATCGGCAGTGCTGCGGATTGCAACATCCGCGAGGGATAAAAAGCTAGGGGAAAAAAAAACACCTCCACATGAATGGATTAATAAGGCATGTGTGTGTTGCGCAGGTGAAGGAGAAGTGACTCCTGTGCCAGGCATGATTTACATTTCATTATGCTCAACATCTGATGTTCCTCATTCAAGTATTTCACTGAGTTAGACATCAGAGCTTCTGACTTTTGCACTCCTCATGTTTAAAAGTTGAAAGAAATGAAGCAGGCCCGCAAATTAAGTATTTAAAGAAGGAAATATTGATGCCTGTACTTGAATATATAGAGGATACGGCCTGAATATTTTATTACAAGGAATAAAAGTACCTAAAGCAAGATGTTCGTACAGGAGAGGTGTCGGTATCGGGATTAAATGATTCATGGACTCTGCAGGGAATACGTTTGCTACTTGAAAGTCCAAATGGCAAACCCAAACGGTTCGGAAGTGCAGGAGGCAGCGTCTGCCGCGGCTTTTGTGTCGCACCCACACAGTCGGAGGGAACCTATTCTAGTCGCCCGCTCCAGAAAACAAACACCTTTACAGACCCAGCTGACTTGCTGATGATGAGGACAAGGGTGTGGGGGCAGCATCTTGCTTTTCTTCTCCAGAATCTGAAGATTAAACTTATAACTGCAAATATATTTTTAAAAGAGCTTTTCAAAGAAACAAACAAAAATAAACACAGATTACATGAATAATGTACTGATTATTAATAATTCATCAGAGCTTTTAAAAAAAGACCAATTAATAAAATATGTGTTAACAAACAATGAATAGCAAATTAAATATTAAAAAATGTAGTGTGAAAATGAACCTGGGTAGCATTTAAAACATAAATGAATTAAAGAATGGATTAAAAGGCATTTATTATTATTATTATTATTATTATTATTATAAATCAACATAGTAACTTTTGGGAAGCTACCAGGTGCATGCAGCAGTATATAGTGCTACAATGTAATACCTTCAATTTGAATATTGTAATTATACAGTACTTGTGAAGTTAATAAGTAATTGTGTAATACATATGTACTTAAAGGGTAATTGTGCAATATTTAGTTAGTATGTAATTATGTAGTACTTATGTGCTTAACAGATCATTCTGTAATAGTTAATATGTAATCATATAGTACTTGTGAAATGTATTGGTAATTGTGTAATACATATGTACTTAATAAGTAATTGTGTAGTATTTAGTTCATATGTAAGTATTTAGTACTTATGAAGTTAATAAGTAATTGTGTAATACATATGTACTTAATAAGTAATTGTGTAATATTTAGTTAATATGTAATTATTTAGTACTTATGAAGTTAAGTAATTGTGTAATACATATGTACTTAATAAGTAATTGTGTAATATTTAGTTAATATGTAATTATTTAGTACTTATGAAGTTAATGGGTAATTGTGTAATATAGTTAATACGTAATTAGGTAGTAGTTTAAAAGTTAATAGGTAATTGTGAAATACATATGTATGTAAGTGGTAATTGTGTAGCATTAATTTAATATGTAATTGTGTAATATTTAGTTAATATGTAATTAGGTAGTACTTTTGAAGTTAATAGGTAATTGTGTAGTACTTATGTACTTTATAGATAATCCTGTAATACTTTAATTAATATTTAACTATGCTGTACTTGTGTTAATATGTTAATAGGTAATTGTGTAATATAGTGATTATGTTATTATGTAGAACTTGTGAATGTTATAGGTAATTGTGTAATGCTTACTTAATACTTTGTAAGGTCAAATTGTAACGATGTAGTATTAATGCAGCTAATAGTGGATTATGTTGTACGTATAGGTAGGTAATTCACTTTGATGCTTTTATTGTGACAAGAAACCACCATGTGTTTCTGTTTAACTGTAAATAGTGATGCATGAAAAAACCCTAAACTGCCTAAACTGAAACCAAAAGAGAACACAGCTGGTTTTCCACGGCAAAGAATTCCACTAGTTTAGTTATTCAGTTATTCTTGGCAGCTTAGTTTGTGAGTCATCCATTCAAAAACTATGACTACATATGGTGAAGGCATGCAGCTTTCGGATTTACTTCTGTATTCTGTTTTCTATATAAATATATATACACATATTAGCCAGCCATAACATTAGTGCCAAATACTGAGCAGGTCCCTTTTCGCCATCACAACCGATCCGGTCAATTCCCAAAACCCAACCCCAACCCTGACTCTAGACCTCTGAAGGCATTCTGTGGTGTCTGGCACCAAGACTAATATTAGCAGCAGATCCTTCAAGTCCTGTAAGTTGTGAGGTGGGGCCTTCATGGATCACATCAATGAGCCTTAAGGTGCCCCACGTCCCTGACACACATGTTTACCGGCTGGCCTTTCCTGGAGCACTCTTTGTTGCGTACTGACCAGTGCATACCAGAAAAACCTCATGGCCTGATGTTTAGGAGATGTTCTGACCTAGTAGTCTAGCCCTCACAGTTTGGCCCAGATCCTTTGGCTTGGTCATTTTTCCTTTTAAGAACTGACTGTTCACTTGCTGCCTAATGTTTTGACCCCTTGAATGTTTCTCACTTCGCTTGTCAGTGAAAATCTGATTTTATTTGAGTGAGCTCTGAAATAAAAAAAAACTGTTACTCCAGTATACCATTTATGGCCGCATCACACTCGCAGATTCCACCACATTTCTCAGATAAGCAGGAAAACTTGTTTATTGTGATCTGCAGCCTTGTTAATATTCTCAGCCCAACCATGCTTTTTTTGGATTAGATCTGCTGTCAGCCCGCCCTTCTTTTTCTCGGGAACTACACTCTGAATTCAGGGGAAGTCGGAGGCCCCAGTTCAAAGCCCAGTGAAAATACATGAAGTGGGAGGAAATGTTAACTTTCAAATCTGAGAAGGTTCTTTTTCTTTTCCCCAACGTTCAGTGGGAAGGAGAAGGTTAGATGGTGTCCTGGACCATTTATCCTAAACTGAGCTGAGAATATGTTGGCAGACGAGCTCCCATGCCCATGTGAACACATATGGAGTCTGCTACAGGGCAGCCTTCATAACCTGAAACTCCATCAGCGTCAAATACAAGGCCATAAAATGATGGCCATGGTTCTTCAGATCCAGTATTGGGATGGGCTGGGTGTCCAGCAGTGATGTGCATGCTGACCTGTAAACTGCCAGATTGGACACTGGCAGTACCAGACTGGACCTAAAGAAGCCTGAAGGTCTACACGGACCTAACCCTGACCTTGCTCAGCGTTTAGAGGTCTGGGTGCGAAAGAATGTTGAGTAAATTATGTAAGAGATAATAAACGAGCTGCTCGACTCGAAAACTGTGACAAAGAAGTTGGACGGCTCCAGCGCTAGCATAATTTTTCTAAATATTTGTTTAATGGTCTCACAGCTGCCAAACATGGTAAATTATGTATATTTAATTTTGGTTATGACTGTTTGGCTCTGGGACAAAAGGCCCCAACAGCATCACAATGTCCTTTGACAGTTGCTGTTGAGTATCTATGGAGCAGGGCTTTGCTTAGTTGGATCAACACTGCATTGGCGCTAAGCTATGCTAAGCTAACCACAAGGAGGGAAGCCTTGGACGACATACGCAACACCAAGCAATGACTCAGTGAGGGCCTGCAAATCAGATCCAGCTGAGGAGTTACAGCACGCTCTGGCTGCCAAACGATGCTGTCCAACTCGAGATGCTTAGCTCGGCGAACACGCCAAGTTTGGCCGAAGGACAGCATTCTCCTGTTGTGGTCTTCAGATTCCTTCTCTTTGTGGGAAAGGCCTCAAACCCAGAGTTTGTTCTCATTGTGAGAATGAGAAGAACTGATTAATAATAATGATCTCTGTCTGTGCATCGTGGGAGCAGTAATGTCCACCGCGGTCCAGGATCTCCTCCTGTTGTCCTTCGTCCTTATAATGTCCTCGGAGGGGCTGAGAACCTGAGCGTACGGGAGAAGAGGTTGCCGTCGTAATCCCAGCTTGTCCTCCCCTGGAAAGCTACCTGCGCCAACAAATTTGAGCTGTGTTCATGCGGGAAGAGGTTGCCTTGGTAATCCTTCCTCACGCTCGCCGAGAAAGCGAGCCAACAGAGAGCCAAGAGTGAAGTTAGTAGCAGCTCCAGCAGGGGCTGGAGGATAACCAGGAGCAGATGGGACCATAATCCTGAGGGGCTCTCTGTGCTTCCGGAGCCACCCACGTCCACAGGTGCTCCCCTCCTCCCTCCTCTCTTTCCTCCCAATTCAAATCCTAACTCCCCCCAGCCCCATCCATTTCCTGTGAAGCAGGTGCAATCCTAATCCCTACTGGAGGTCAGCATGGGCAGCGTGCCTTCAGCAGGACCTCCACCTGCTGTGCTTGCACAAGAGCTATTTCCAAGTGGAATTCGCTTAAGAAAATAATCACAGAGACTAAAGAGACTTTAAGTGATCTGGAGAGCTTTGAGATCTATGGAACGGAGGGCTCGGACATGGACCCCAGTGAACGTACTGTACACACTTCCAACGGAAATCTGCTAAAATATGAATAAAGGAAATAAGAACGATAATAAAAGACTGTCTGATTATTATCCTTGGATAACACAGGGCACTCGAAAGTCTTTCCCTTGCGCATGTGATCACGAATCGACCGTCATCTCCTTTCACTTCCAGCCTCCTCCTCCAGTGATCACCTCGGGCAGGCCTGTCACTCACAATTCGCACTGCAAATATTTCTGAGGAAGGGATGGTTAAAAAAAGAGGGGTGGGTTGAAAAAAAAGGAAAGCCAGCGAGCTCCCTCAAAGACGCCATGTGTCAAAGAGCCGGACGTTGCACGCTTGAAAATGTACATGCAAAATTTCATTTAAAATTTGATTACACACGTCCTTTTTTGCATGCCAAGATGAAACAGCATAGTTGACTTTAAGTGTGGTGGCCCAGATTTTCGCCTCGATGAGTGGAAAGAAGTTCTCCAATAAAAGAATGGGTGAACTACTGAAGAGCGTGGCTAGTCATGGCGTGGGTTACAGACCTTGAAGCATGCTAGAGCATATTGGTTGGTGTGAATGGACGATAAAAAAAAAATGCATGTAGCATCTTGTGGACATTGGCTTGCTTGCTTGTCCAGTGGTGGTGCACTCTTAAAAATACTTTCCTGGACGGTTCTTGGCTTTAGATCTATAACAGTTGGTGTAACCTTTGAAGAAACACCACCTCTAGTGTGTAGGAGGGAAACACAATAACACTGAACCAGTGTGGAGTAATGGGGTGTTGGGGAGGTGGGGGTTGAGTAATGGGGTGTTGAGGAGATGGGAGTTGAGTAATGAAGTTTTGTGGAGATGGGATGGAGAGATGGGGCATTGAGGGGATGGAGTAATGGAGCATCAAGGAAGAAGGGTTGAATAAAGGGGCGTTGAGGACATGGGGTGGAGTAATAGGGTGTTGAGGAGGTGGGGGTTGAGTAATGGGGTTTTGAAGAGATGGGGGTTGAGTAACGGGGTGTTGAGGAGGTTGGGGTTGAGTAGTGGGGTGTTGAGGAGGTTGGGGTTGAGTAGTGGGGTGTTGAGGGGATTGAGCAATGGGCAATGAGAAGGGGGGTTCAGTAAAGGGGCGTTGAGGACATGTGGTGGAGTGATGAGGTTTTGAAGAGATGGGGGTTGAGTAATGGGGCGTTGAGGAGGTGGGGGTTGAGTAATGGGGTGTTGAGGAGATGTGGTGGAGTAATGGGGCCTTGGGGAGATGGGGGTGAGTAATGGGGCGTTGAGGAGGTGGGGGTTGAGTAATAGGGTGTTGAGGAGGGCTCCAGTCTGGAGAGCAGTTTTTCAGGTTCTCTCAGGCACCAAGGATGCCATCGCTTAATCAGTCATATTTCATTAAGGCCCCATATTGAATTAGTAAGAAAAGGGACTGGGGCATCTTTAAACATCGTACTTACAAAACAACAAATCCACTGAACAGTTCCTTAGGGTTCCTCTAGGACATTGCACCCTGGGAATGTAAACAATAATAGAACCTCTTAGTCTTCTCAGACCTTGACCTCCCTGGATGAAGACATTAAGAACCGGGAGCTTTAGCTCGTTCTCTGCCTCTACAGTACAGTTGGTTCACTGGGTCTAGGTGTCTATCCTCTTCCCTTGCGTGCGGTCCCTTCAGAGGCCTGTCTCTAAACCTCTCTTTTGCAATCTCTGTGCACTTTCTTCACCCCTGTCCTCAAATGAGGTAAAAGGAGAAATAGACAGAGGTGAAACTGCCATTTCGTGTGTTTCGGTGTTGTGAAACCCAATAGACAGCATTCCAGTTAAGGTTCAGCTTTCTGCGAAAGAAAAAAAAAAGGAGAAAGAAACACGAAAACCCAAGTGCTTTATCAGCATGATTCACTGCCCGGAGGTCTTAGTGTGGACAGTGCCAGGTAAATCACGCTGACGGGGTTGCGACAGGCCGCTTTTGGCTCGACCTAAGTTCCCTCTCTCATAGTTTCATGAGGAAATTAAAAGGGAAGAGGTGACTCCAATCAGAGGTTGGATTATTTTCGAACGTCTGGTAAAGGATGTTGTGCAAAGCCATAGGTCAAAGAGGGAAATAAAAGTAGAGCATGCCCATGGAGCAGTAAAAACCGAGGCAGAGGTATTTCTTCAAAAGATACTCCAAGCAACGTTCTCTTGTTCTAGGAAAGTATGTGACTGGCATTTACTGTCATTTTTGACATTTGATTTCACTTGAAAAAGGCGTATCTATGCCTTATCGACAATATAGGCCAAACGTAGGAACCTTTTACCAGAGCATTCCAATGCTTTGCATGCTTTGCATCTCCAGTAAACACAATTACTTGGGAAAAAGTTCCTGAAATTTTAAATACTCGTCATTTTACCCACCTGATCAAGTCCATCAAGCCTTCAGGAGCATCTGAAGGTACGCCCCCATCATTTCTTGCTCTGAGAGAAGCTTTCTGACACCTCTTTGACTCAAAAAAGGTGTCTCTGCACCTGTCCAGATGTTTGTGGACACCCCTCTAATGAATGCATTACACACAACTAGTCAAGGTTCTGTAGAAAAGTACTGCCAATTGAGCAGGACTTTCTGGAGCACATAATTATGTCTACTGGCACCATGCTGCCTAATGCCAGACGTGGGCTAGAGGGGTGTAAAGCCCCCAAGCATTGAGCTGTGGAGCAGTGGAACTCACTGTGTTCTCTGGAATGCTCCACCCAAATCCTTTGGGATGAGTTGGGGAGTTGGGGGTGATGGGGTGGGAGTGGTGATGCTGCTGATCATCCTGACCTCACTAACTACTAACGTTGCTGAATGCAATCAAATACTCACAGCAATACTCATTTTTAAAATATAGTAGAAGGCCTTCTTCCCTGGGCAGTAGAGACAGTTACCCAGACAAGAGCAGGATCAACCATTTTTTGATACCCTTGATTTCGGGAAGAAACATGAAAGAGCAGGTGTCCAAATACTTTTGTCTCCCACATCCAGCAGTTTATAATTCTGTACAAACCTAACCCTAATCTTAACCTTGAATCAACCATAAATCCTAACCCTAACCTTGACTTTAACCTTAAATCAGCCATAAATCCTAAACCTTAACCCTAATCTTAAAATCAACCCTAAATCTTAAACCTAAACCTAACCTTAACATTAAATCAACCATAAATCTTAAACCTAACCCTAATCTTAATCTTGAATCAACCATTAATCCAAACCTTAACCTTGACTTTAATCTTCATTAAACCTTAAATCCTAAACCTAACCCTAATCTTAATCTTGAATCAACCATTAATTCAAACCTTAACCTTGACTTTAATCTTAATTAAGCCTTAAATCCTAAACCTAACCCTAATCTTAAATCAACCATTAATCCAAACCTTAACCTTGACTTTAATCTTAATTAAGCCTTAAATTCTAAACCTAACCCTAATCTTAAATCAACCATTAATCCAAACCTTAACCTTGACTTTAATCTTAATTAAGCCTTAAATTCTAAACCTAACCCTAATCTTAATCTTGAATCAACCATTAATCCAAACCTTAACCTTGACTTTAATCTTAATAAGGCCTTAAATCCTAAACCTAACCCTAATCTTAATCTTGAATCAACCATTAATTCAGACCTTAACCTTGACTTTAATCTTAATTAAGCCTTAAATCCTAAACCTAACCCTAATCTTAATCTTGAATCAACCATTAATCCAGAACTTAACCTTGACTTTAATCTTAATTAAGCCTTAAATCCTAAACCTTAACCCTAATCTTAAAATCAACCCTAAATCTTAAACCTAAACCTAACCTTAACATTAAATCAACCATAAATCTTAAACCTAACCCTAATCTTAATCTTGAATCAACCATTAATCCAAACCTTAACCTTGACTTTAATCTTAATTAAGCCTTAAATCCTAAACCTAACCCTAATCTTAATCTTGAATCAACCATTAATCCAGACCTTAACCTTGACTTTAATCTTAATTAAGCCTTAAATCCTAAACCTAACCCTAATCTTAATCTTGAATCAATCATTCATTTTACACCTAACCCCAACACTAATCTCAATCTTGAATCAAGCCTAAACCCTAACCCTAACCTAAAATCAACCCCAACCCTAATCTTAACCTAAACCTTAACTCTAATCCTAAAAGGTTAGGGGGTTAGGATTAGGTGCAGAGAGTTATAGAGGCCTGTATAACGTACCCTCCAATTAAAGTAATAGCAAGGCCTATTGTTCTCTGTGGCCTGCAGTTCCCAACTCTCCCTTCCTCTCACTACATGGGTGTGTACAGAAATAGTAAGTAGTATCACCAACTATTTTTGCCTCTCAGTGGAAAATTCGAACTGCCCATCATTCGCAGCGGTTGATTACTCAGCCCGCCACTCCCTACTGAGGTAAGCTGCGGTTCCCTCAAAGAAAAGTCACCGCTCACACAAACTTCCACCACAAAGTAACTGCCTTATTACTCCAAATTACCGCGTGCAATTCTATTCCTTAAAGGTAGCTCATCATGAGCCTGATAGAAAACAGATGACCAAGTGCAACCCCCTTTATTCCACTATTAGGGCATGATTACAATGGGCCCGGCCTGCGAGAGCTGCAGGGAACAGGCACGGAGGCCACTTTCGCGTTAATAGCCTCGCATTAGCGACTGAGGAACTTTGCCGGGACCTGTCTGATTAGCACAGGCCAGAGAGGGACTGTTGATGTTGATTTGGGCTTCATCTCTTTTTTTCTTCTTAACACGCAAAAAACGGGGACAACTTGCATGCCATGCCTCGGAGGCCCGTGATTGGACCAGACAGGGCCATGTGCTTCCTGTTGTCGCGAGCCAGCCCGAGGCGTCGCAGCGATCCGTCCCAGGTCGGGCCGGCGCCTCCGCTGATGTGAGCGCTGTTAATTCGGTGTTACAGATCAGAAGCAACGGACAGCTTTTTTGATGGCTACAGATGATATGGTAATTTATTCCAGAGAGAAATCATGCGGACATAATTGGCACCAGATGCGAGTTGTCTTCGTAATCAATTTCTATTTGTTGTCTTATATTTAATTATTTAATTTTTTTTCTCTCCTTTTCTTTTGGTTTCGGGTTGTTTTTGTGAAGAGTTCAGTTACTATGATGCAACATACTGTAAATCTGTTGCCAAATTCAAAGCAGTACACGTTTAAAACTCCGTGGAGGGAACGGCCCGCTAATTCCAACGCTCGTTCATCTGCGGCTTCATTTGGGTGTTGGCTGGACAAACCGCAGCTCTCAGACGGTCATAAACGAGATAAGAAAGCCGAACAGGTCACGTTCAGACTCATTGGGCCCTGATTCACTTAGCGATTCACCAACAGAAATTTCTTCTCAAAGCCCACTTACGAAGTTTTTACGACAATTCTGGCACCCAGCAGTGCTGTCTTTCTTATGAGGGATGTGTTCTGTTTGGCCGGACAATTCTGCGCTAAAAAGATGGCATCATTGACGTCCAACGCGTCCACGAATTGGTGAATGAGGCCTATTGTGTTGTGATACTGATTCAGACGTCAAAAATGGCAACTTTACAGGAGAAGGAAAAAACGTTCAAAAACCTTCTTAACTTTCAATGGAAGTCAGTGCAACAATATAGAGCGTTTCTATTGGTCCATTCACCAAGGATTCTTCATACAGCGTATAACGGAGCCGCTTCAGGGTTCAACCCATGGAGGAAAAAAGCTAAAAATGGACTGTCTGCTTACTGTCTAATATATTCAAACAGCCATATCATTAAAACCACTGAGAGCTGTAGTGAGCATCATTGATCATCTGGTTCCAGTCAAGCAGTTGGAACCCATCAAGAGGTGGTGGGATCTACATATTAGGCAGCAGGTGAAGAGGGGGGTGCTCAAGCAGGAAAAATGAGACCCTTTGACGAGAACCAAACTGTGATGGTTCTAGACAACTGGGTTAGAACATCAGGTGCAAGCCTCAATGGGCGCCCAAGGAGGCCCCAAGGATCTCCTGCTGGCATTAGTCGTGATGGACGATACCACAGGACACCTTCAGAGGTTCTTGAGGAGTGCATGCCTCGACGGGTCCGAGCTGTTAGAGGGCATTGGTCATGCATCTCCATCCATCAACGCTAATGGATCCATACTGTGCATTACCATAAATCTCACCTCTCCTTTAATACCGAAGCTTTTACACATCAGCGATTCGCCGTACTCCATTTGCCATTATGCGCCATTCACGGCGTGTTAAAGGATACAAGCCCAGTAGCCCCGTGGTCTTTAGCAGGAGTGGTCCGCATTAACTTCTCAGGCTACGAGGCTATCTAACGAGACACGAGTTTACGTGACATCAGCGGCTTGCTTAACAAACAAACAGATCAAGTGTGATTTAGACAGCCGTGACAGCAATCTGCATAAATTCAAATGCAGCCTGGAAGCGCGCTCTCTCCTGGTCTCCGGGCCTCTGCTTAATATTCGGAGTTCTCCTTCTCTGAGCACACGCATTATGGCATCTGTCTTTCTCAATTACGATAGAACACCAAATCCTCCCCTCTTGTTCGCCGAGGCTTCAGATATTATTTAACTGAAAGGAGTCATATCGTATTCTTATTATATTGTCCATCTACATTCATCTAAGTGGGCTCTTCTCGGAAACCCATGGGCATGGACTCGATCCGTGTCTAATCTGAGGTACAGGATCAGAAGAGGGACAAAGTTTACAAGATCAGAACTTTCGATCCATTCCTCATTTGCAATTGTAAGAAGAAGAGAAGATGCACTAAATGCCAAATGTTTGTGGACACCCCTTCTAATTAATGCTACTTTAAGCTGCACCCATTGTTTGCAATTTTTTTACACACAGCTTGTCTAGTCCCTGTAGAGGCATACTGCCAATAGAATAGGACTCTCTGGAGAAGGTAAACATCATGAACCTAATGCCAGGTGTGGGCTATGGAGCTGTGGAGCAGTGGAACTAACTGTGCTCTCTGAAATGATGGACGATGCTCCAGCCAATACTTTTTGGATGAGTTGTGGAGTGGTGATCATCATCAGCCAACGTCCTGACCTCATTAACACTCTTGTCGCCGGATGCAATCAAATCCTCACAGCAATGCACTTTCAACATCTAGTAGACAGCCTTTCTGTCCTGGACAGTAGAGACACTTACTCTAACGTTGAATGTTCTTGATTTCAATAGAAACAATAAATGAGCAGGTGTCCCAATACTTTTGCCTAGTAGAAAGAAAGGAAAAACAGCAAAATCGAATATCTAGTTCTACAGTGCAGTGCAAGTGTTGGCTTTATTACAAGCATCTGTGGATGGACATCCAGGAGAGCATACCTGTCCTCTCTCTGAGGGGCCCTCCCTCTCCCCCCACTCAGCACTAGCAAGATATTAGCGTTCTCTTCCAAGCACTTTTAGATGTCCAATCATGTTGCACACTAGCAGTGCTTTAAAAAGATGTGGTTGGTTGGCTGGAATGCATGCTACCTTCACCCACCCAGCAGTGGTAGAATTGTGTAGAGGTTCTTATAGAGGTTCTTCAAGGGCTTCATCTATTTAGAGCCATGATAAATGCCTATCCAGCATCAAGAAGGGTTCCACTAACACCATTAGAAAGAACCATTTACAAAGAACCATTTCCAGCACTGTAGAGAACCCTCTGCTGGTATAAGGTAGGCTGTGAAACACGGTGTGAAGTTGCTGCAGAGCGCTGGGTGGTGATCTTTGCTGTTAAAATGTGTTGATATGGAATTAAGTGGGCCTGAGGGTGGATGAGAGCAATAGTCTCCCCGGGGACAGCGCTATTACTCACTGTCTGGTCAGCACTTGGCATCTGAAGTGAGCAATCTGGGTCTGTGGCTGCATACCTCCTCTGGACAGCAGGCCTGCTGATCTAATGGCACCTGACGTTTCTCCCTGCAGCTCTGTGCACGTGTGTGTGTGTGTGTGTGTGTGTGTGTGTGTTACTGACCGGCTGATATGCGAGCACTGGTGATTCACAGGGTTGAGCAGCATCCTTGGCAAGCAGCTCGTTCATGTTCATGTACAACACAATGAATACCTGCGGTGAGACAAAGGGATGGTGTCCTGTGGTATCTGGCACCAAGACCTTAGCAGCAGACCCTGTAGCATCCTGGAAGTTGTGAGGAGGGGCCTCCATGGGTCACATCAATGAGCCTTGGGCACCCATGGGGTCATTCCTTGGAGCACTTATGGTAGGTACTGACCACTGCATACCAGGAACACCCTACCAGACCTGCCTGATGATTTGAAGGAGATGTTCTGACCCAGTCAATTGACATCTTGCCATCAGCAGCCGGAGTCAGAGAGAGCACAATGGACCTTGTTCTCTCAGGGTTCCTCCCCACATCACTCCTAGTGTGATGATGATAGTCAGTACAGGCGTCTCTTAGCTGTTGTATCAGAGCTGGGGAGCCTGACTTCCCTCCGGGCGTGCTGGATACCTAGCAATGCTGCATTAGCATAAGTGTTGGGGGCATTGCTAGTGATAGGGGGTTTGGGTAATTGCCCTCCATATCAGGTAGAAAAACATTATTTATATTTTTTAATAATCCGTCAAAGCCTTTGTAAATTACACATTTTATACTTTATTTTTCTCCAAATGCATAAAAAAATACATTTTTAATAGATTTTCTTCATAACAGAACTGTTTATTATCAAAAATGCCTGTTAACAATAAATGGTCATAAGAATATATATATATTGTAGATTTTTCTGCTCAGTTTGGATTGCCAGTTACCTTACATATTCTTCCCCTAGCACATGCAACATACCCAGCACTGGGACACAAGCCTCCTTTAACATGTTACCGGGCAACAAACATGCTCGGAGGAAAGCGCTGTGTACTCGACTCCGGTGCACCGGTCAGCCAGACGCCAGTGCTGACCAGCATTACACTGGAGTGATGTGGGGAGAAAGTGCCATCTACCCCCTAGGCCAATTGTCGACTGCCCATGGTTGTGTATCTAGCCCCAGAAGTTCCTGTAGCATTAAGGGGTTGAATGTATATTTCATAATACATTCATAAAACATTAAGATATTCTACATATGTTTAGTGTTTAAATGCATTAAAAAATATATTTAGTATACAGGCTTGTGTGGAGTGAAATAAACTGTATTTGAAGTATTTGGCCAGGGGTGTCTAAACTTTTGCATGCAACTATATATATATATAGTATATTTCTCTGAACTCCAACAAATTTTTTATATCAATTATATATATTATAATTTATAGCAATTATAGCCTTTAGCAACATTCAGTATCCCACTCTACACGCATACGATTGCTAACCACCGAACATAACGGCAAGCTAACAGGATCTTACTGTTAGCCTGCCCTGATGGGTGAAGGATCGGTTCACTCAAAAAACGTTAACAATCTTCAATGCATACGACCTTAAACATCACCCTCCGGCCTGTCTGAGAGGAAATGACCCCCTGCACTCTGAACCCGAACCCTGGTCATTAGTGAGGAGCTAGCAGGAACTCTGAGCTATCGCTAAACAATAGCATTGTTGTTGCTGGTCGCCCATTAGTAAGCGAACGGGCTATAGATCAGATCTCACTAATGCAGGACTTAGATGAGGAAAAAGTTTAGAAATGACAGCGACAAACGATGTAGCTCGACTGTGATCTCTCCATTTCTCTATTTTTTCCATGATGAATATGTCTATAAGTTTGTGGACACCTGCTTCTCCAGAGTTACTTTTGAAATCAGTAATAGAGAGTGTATATTTTTCTTTGACTTAAACTAGACTTTGTGGTGAGGATTTGATTGCATTCGGACATGAGAGCATTAGTGAGGTCACTATTAGTTTATAGATGCCAAGATAGATGATTAGTTATAGATCAAAATGCCACTCAAGAGTTATAGGCTGGAGCTCCAGCACTCCGAAGAAATGCTCCCAGCCCAGTACTGCAGGGCTTTATACCCCTTTATCTGCTGGATGGCATCAGGCATGACCTTAGACTAATGCGTGGCTGCTCCAGAGCGTCCTGTTATACTGGCAATGTATATATGTATAATATATGTATGTATATATATATACACATATATACACATACATATACAGCTTGGGAAAGGTCTCTGCTGCTCGACCCCATCTGACCCAGATGACACGTGATAGCTGCTTGATCAACCGACTGTGCAAAGTTGGCCCATTGGCACTGCAATCCACGCACATGATCTGGGTGCTCACTTGACGTACCCCCTCGGTTCATGACACGGGGTAATACATGCGTGAACAGGCAAACGAGCATGTGATCATGTAAATATCAATCAAAAAGCAGTGAAAACATGTCAAACACCATTGGCCATTTAGGAGACTGCATAGGTCAGTAGCCACAAGCTCTGTCTTCATCTGACGAAATTCCACGTCCAGAGCTGACCACGGCTGTGAACTTTGCGTTTGGCATTTGTCAGATTTGGACTAATTTGGTGTGAAATGCAGCTGAAAAGGGCATCTCTGAGCCACTGTGTTGGACTTAAAGTGGGGATTTGCCCTCTCAGACTCGCGGAGAGTGTCACAATGTCACACAAATATCTTCCGTCTGCTACTTCCATAGCCCACACAAGGCCAGTAGCAGGAGGTTCTTCGAGGCTAGTGGCCAGCAGCATGCACAAGGTCAGCCCATAGGGATTATGGAGCAGCGGTGGCATACGTTTGAAAAAAAGTTGCAATGACTGCATGACAAAGAAGACCTAAAAGGACTGGAAGTTAGCAGGGAAGCTTGGAGGAACACTGCTAACACGAAAGCAATTGTAATGCTAAGCTACTGTGATGCTAACTGCCAAAGTTAACTCACAGTGAGTGTCTCAAAGTCACAGATATCTTCTGTCCAGTGCTTCTATTGCCCACACAAAGCCTATATAGCACGATATCCGCAGAGGCTACCGGTGAGCAACAAACACAAGGTCAGTCAATGACCGTGGCAATGGCTGAGCAAAACAAAGACTACAAGGTCCTCAAATTTACAGGAACGCTCATGTAAACAATGCTAACGTGCTTAACAGTGATTAAAATGTGATGCTAACTGTCTCAGCTAGCGTCCATTCATTGTTATACACATTAGCATTGTTGGGTTGAGCTATCTCTGTTTCAAAGGGGTCATAACGTTTATGACCTTAACGTTAAGCTTGTCCACCAGTATGACCAGCCTGACCAATCTGGTCAAGCAGCTTTACCAAACGAATTAACTAGACCAGTTTAATGGCCACCTTGGTGTAGTAGGTTATACTGAAAGACCAACATGACTATGCTGGTCCACCAGTACAACCAGCCTGACCAAACTGCTGAAGCAGCTTTACCAACATATTAACCAAACCAGTTAACTAGCCAACCAGTATGACCAAGCTCATTGACCAGCATGACCAAGTTGGTTGACCAGCTGAACCTCGCTGGTCCACCAGTATGACCAGCCTGACCAATTTGGGCAAGCAGCACTACCAAACTAATTAACCAGACCAGTTTAATGACCACCTTGGTTTAGTAGGTCATACTGAAAGACCAACATGACTATGCTGGTCCACCAGTACGACCAGCTTAGACCAACATATTGAAAGTTGTTAAACTGGTCCACCAATATGGCCGACTTTACCAAACTACTTAATCAGCATGAACAGCATGTCCAAGCTAGTTGATCAGCTGGACCTCGCAGGTCCACCAGTATAACCGGCCTGACCAAACTGGTCAAGCAGCTTTACCAATGTATTAACCAAACCAGTTTACTAGCCAACCAATATGACCAAGCTTATTGACCAGCATGACCATGCTGCTCCACCAGTATTGACCAAACTGGTCAACCAGCTTTACCAAACTACCTGATCAGCATGAACAGCATGACCAAGCTAGTTGA
The DNA here is from genome assembly GCF_030463535.1 of Salminus brasiliensis. Taxonomy (NCBI): domain Eukaryota; kingdom Metazoa; phylum Chordata; class Actinopteri; order Characiformes; family Bryconidae; genus Salminus; species Salminus brasiliensis. The sequence goes on along the minus strand of NC_132885.1, from coordinate 38,859,765 downwards.
CCAGTTGGACCATGCAGGTCCACCAGTATAACCAAACTGGTCAAGCAGCTTTACCAAACAAATTTACCAGACCAGACTAACGACCACCTTGGTCTGCTGACTAAGCTACCACCTTGGTACAACATGACTATGCAGGTCCACCAGTACGATCAGCCTGACCAAACTGTTCAAGCAGCTTTACCCAACATATTAACCAAACCAGTTAATTAGCCAACCAGCATGACCAAGCTCATTGACCAGCATGACCAAGTTGGTTGACCAGCATGACCATGCAGGTCCACCAGTATAACCAAACTGGTCAAGCAGCTTTACCAAACAAATTTACCAGACCAGATTAACGACCACCTTGGTCTAGTTGGTCAGACTGAAAGACCAATATGACCATGCTGGTCCACCAGCTTATCAACCACCTTGACCATTACACAGTATGACTTTAAACTAACGAGATGGAGGCCTGTAGAACAACATGACGGACTAATAATCATCTTCATTATTCGTACTCTGTTTGCGACCACATCGGTAGCATAACAGCACCAGCTGTTTTCTCCTTGGAAACACTTTTCCCCCTAAAAAAGCTCGACTCTATCCAGAAGTCACTTCCTTAAATTCATAGCGCTTCTGCTTTCAGACTTAAGCCTTGTTTACTAAGCTTGTGGGAGGCCCTGTAGCCTTAGTAGATTGGATTGCACAGTCCAGGCGAATCCTTCAGTACCTTTAGCAGTTCTCCTTAAATGACTCTATGAGTTTGGCCTTACTCCTGCCTCCATGTAAATCTCCAGAGGGAAACCGCTATGAATTTTCGCCACAGGGTTAAAGCTTCAAAATCGTGTTTAAACATATCCCAAACATCCCATAAATCATACTGGGCCCGTGTGAGGGTGAGAGGCAGCCACCTGACGTTTCCGGCTTTTTCCCGCCTGTAATTGGCCATGTCCGACGTTTACATTTTTAAAGCCGGCGTTTACCCCCTCCGTAAACACGCAACACCGTTTCAGGATGCGGCAGCTGTTGGGAGTTTACTCCATGGACGCCAGCCGGTGCCCTTAACCCACATGTCTGCAGTGTGAAGGCTCGCACGCCGGGGTACCTGCAACTCCTCACTCAGCCCGCTGGGTTATTTGAGCAGACACTGGTGGAAACGTCAAATATATACAAGAAACACGCGCATGTGATTTATGGCACGTTGTGCAAAGCCATTAGCTGTATTTAGCTTTGTGTGGGATTTGAGGGCGGCCCTGTTGTACTTCGGGGGTGCAAAAGGATGCATTGGAGCCTCGGCTTGAAGGTCTGAAGCACTGCTAGAATCACAGTTAAACATTTACCCAGAAGTTCTAGAATTGACCGAGGCCATGCGCACACAGCAAATCAGCCACAGCATCAAAACCACCTGCCTGGTATTGTATAGGTCCTCCTCGTGACACCAGAACTGCTCTGATCCAACAAGCAATAGACTCCAAAAGAGTCTGGCACCAAGACGTTAGCAGCAGATCTCATGCTAGTCCTCTTCATTTTGAGGTGCGGCCTCCATAGATTTTATCAAGGAGTCCCATGGGACTCCCATGGGGCCCAAGGGTGCCCATGCCCACTTTGACAAGAACCAAACTGTGATGGCTAAACGACTGGGTCAGAACAGGCAGGTCTTTCAAGGTGTTCCCGGTATGCAGTGGTCAGTACCTACCAAAAGTGCCCCAAGAAAGCACAACCAGTGTCAAGGTAACAGGACTTACAGGATCTGCTGCTACATTGCGCAGGGGGCCTCAGGTAATTATAGTAGATGTACTTATGTAGAATTTCTGGCCCAAAGCTAAGGCCTACTCATGGTTCACCACAGCACACACAAATGGATGTGTGCACCCCTACTTGCTGCACCAAGACACTCATAGTGATTTGGGGATGCGAGAGTATCACATGGTTATAGAGAAGACTCCAAACCGCACACTTACATACTAACAGTTTATTTGTCCCATAACAGATAACTTGGGGATCTTTGGGCCTGCCCCCGATGAGCTATTGCATGTAATAAAATATAGTGGACCCAGATGGGAGAATAAAAGCTAAATGTGCTCAAATGTGACCCATTTAAGAGGCAGGCCCATTTAAAGCGAGTGTGCTTCCAAGTGAGCAGGTACTGGCCTTGCCATTTATATGTTCTAAATGGAGTGCTGGAGCTGGTTACAGAATTGCTGGGAGGTTTAGGAGGTCATAACTGTGCTGTTTTGTGCTTTTGATATGAGAGAAATAACATAAATGGTTATTTTTGGATTTTTAATATCTTTAAACGTAATTTGAACAATATTGAGATGGAGGTAATATAACTAAACACATACGACTAAAGAAATGCCTTCAAAAAATAAAATCATCCATAAAATGCAATCTATAGAAATGCAGGACGCCCCACATGTATTATTAAGAAAACAGCAGAAACCAGTATGGCCAATAGCACTTTGCCATCAGCAGCCGGACTCAGAAAGAGCACAATTGGCTGTGCTCTCTCTCTTTCTTTCCTCGTCAATCTTAAGCCAGGTTGGCTGACACAGGTGTCTGTTAGCTGGTGTGGTGGAGCTGGGGGCCCGGTGCTTTCCTCAGAGTGTGTCGGCTGTCCAGCGTTGCGAAAAGCTATGGTGGCTGGCTATGCATGTATCGGAGGAAATATATGCATGTGTTAGGTTAAGGACCCTCCTATTGTGGGGAGCATTGCTAGTCCTAGGGGGAGGTACGGTAACTGGCAGTACCAATTTGACAAATTTATTTAAAAGGTGCAGAACATCAGCTGCAGATGATCAGAACATGGTTCGAGAGGAATATTCTGGAGGAGTCTGTCTTATTTAAACCTCAGACATTAAGTCTGGTCTGCTCTTGATGGTTAAAGTGAGGGGTGAAGATCCAAAGACCCACCCAAAGAGTTCTCCGAGGCCTTCAGAAAGAAGGTTGGAGATGCGGATGAGTCTGGGAAGGGGTTTAAAGGATTAAAAGAACAGAACAGTTAGAAATCAGCCACTGTTCCACTGCCCGCTAAATCATTTACACGTGGAGAACGTTTACAGCAGCTGCCGACACGACCAGATCAGGCCAGCCTAGTAAGTTCAGCCCAAGAGCAGAGCAGACCTCAAGATGAATAAAGACGCCTCCAACAATCCTAAATTGCCGTCACGGTAGCAGGTAGCTCTTCATCTACCATCAGAAAAAGAGACCAGACAACATCCAGGTAAGACTCAAGACTCCTCTGTCTGAAGCTCGGTATAGACCAGAGGTTCTGGTCTTTGTCTAGGTGTTCTCTGGACAAGCTGAGGTCTTGCCCTGATGTCATTTTTTTCACATGACTGTTTATGCAGCCTACAGTAACGCAACATTAAAAAAAACGTACAATATGATTTACGTCCTCCCCGTGTCGGAGGAAAAGCACTCCTGGGCCGAATTGAACGGGCCCACATCATTTATTTTCTTTGGGTCACCCGTGCCTCGCTCTCATGCCTCGCTCTCAGCCTCACGCTCGGGCTGCGGTGGAGCTGAGAGAGAGAACAGGACACACCTAAAGAGAACGAGGAAAAAAAGAAACCCTAAAGTGTCTCTGGTGGCCGGTGTCAGTTGTGCGCGGAGATTGTGGTGCTTGGCCCCCTCCCAAGGATTAGGTGTTCCAGAGAAAGGGAGATTTCTTGGCCCCTGCTAGTCCTCCAGAGGGCCTTGGGAATTGTCTGTGTGTGCATGTGGGCGTTGGGGTGTGTGTGTGTGTGTGTGTCTGTGTGTGTTTGCGAATGAAGCGCGAGTGTATCTTTCCTCTCCTGCCCTCCCACCTCCTGTTATGTCTTATGCCATCCATCCACGTCCCTCCTCGAATGCCATCTATTGCACACGAATGGCATAATCAAGGCTTGCCCTTTCCCTGGGTGGATGGCGCAAAGCAAGGGAGAGAGCGAGAGTGCATGCGAGAGAGAGGGAGAGGCTGTGAAAATGTAGCGGAGGGGAACGCAGTGAGAAGCGGGAGCAGGACGAGGGGCTGGAGAAAGAAAGCATGAGAAGTCACAGAAGCAAGTGGTGGGGGGGCTCGGACAGAAGGGGTAAGACCGGATATGAAAACAATGGGCTCATTGTAAAGAGATGACAGCAGAGCGGAGAGCGAGAGAGACGGCAGGAGATCGACGGAAAACAGCGCCATCTACAGGCCGTGAGCCCACACAATCAGCAGATGAGCTCTGGAGGAAGCTCTACGACGGCAACTGGGTTAACCCTTAGAAGGCAGAGGACATTGCTGTCCACTTGCTGCATACTGTTAGAAAAAGGTGTTCTATATGGTAATAATAGAACCTTTTTGGTGATATATAGAACCGTGTTCTAGATTAAAATCACCCAAATGATCCTTTGGGTCGTCATAGCTCCATATAGCAGCCTGTACTAAGGAACCCTTGAAGAAACATTTGATATTCTTTGACAGCAGCTAAAGACTATCTGTGTGTGTGTGTGTATATATATATATATATATATATATATATATATATATATAAATAATATACAGTCATTTGCAAAAGTTTGTCCACCCTTTGTCTACCAAGTTGGGCCAAATGACACATGGTATTTGTGATGAGGTTGCAGGTACAGTTTCCTTCACATGCTTCCATAATTATGATCATGTTTGTGAAAGCAATGCTGCACAGTGGAACAGCACACCACCCTTATTGCTCAGCGAAACTTCCATTGCAGGTTCTTGGCAGTCATATAGGGGTAATCATTTGCCTCTCTGAGCCCCATATGAGCAGTTGCCTTCAAGAGTTTTCTCGGTCTCCCAGATCTCATCTTGCCCTCCTTAAGGAACTCAAGGTTCTTCATTTTGAAACTGTCTGGAGGAACCGCTTACGGTGCATCGAGGAACCTTCAACGAACCTCCCTTGCCTTGTTGGCACTGATTAGTTACGTTTCCAGATCTTCAGACAGTTGCTTGCAGGAGCCCATGTTTAATAAGTGTTTCCACAAGGTTTTAAGAGTCAGAGAATTTCTAAAGCTTGGAAATTTGATTTGGGAGTTTCTAATTACAGCTGGTGACATGCCTGATTTGTAGATCTGATTAGAAAAAAAAAATCTGAGCCTTTGCAATGTTTGTGCACAGGCCGCGTTGGTGATTTTGATGAGGCTGTGTTTATTACTCCTCAATTAACAGAAATTACAAAATGGAAAATGTGATATGTGAAGAAATGTAAAAAATAACCGCCAGATTAGATTCATGTCAAGAAATGAAAAGTGGCAAAAATTGAGATACAAGGTTTTTGCAGGACAGCAAAAAAAACAAAACAACTTTTGTCCTCAGGGCAATTTTCATTTCAGGCTCCTACAGATGGCGCTACACAAGGATAATCAGGCTATAAATACCTGCAGGGTGTGTGACGGGACTCATAGTTTGAGAATATATGATATGATGTCTGTTTGGATGTGTGAAAATGGGTCTCAAAGCAGATGTTAATGATTGGATAAAAGAAGTGACTGCATTTGGGTGTGGCTAAAGGCCATAGTGTGAAGGAAGTAGCAGAATCTGCAGGTGTATGGAAGCTTACGGTCATACGGGTCTACTAGCAGTGGCAGGAATAATTAGGACTTCAAAGAACCCTTTTGACACCTGTAATTTGAAGAGACGCATCAATAAACCCTTAAATCAGACATTGAATTTATTGAAGTGGACAGTTCAAAAGAATTGATTTGGTAAATGAATCAAACATCCCATCACTTTCTCCAAATGGAGCAGGAGTAGCATGAGCAGCAAGCTGGAGAGATATTTGTAATGGAAAAGGCTTGAAAGACACTGAATTCCATTGAAAGTGAGGCTGGTGGCATGCTTTGTGCTTTTCAGAAGACATGCATGCATACCGTCACGAGCCCTCACAAAGACATGATTAAGCATCACATGGTGTACATTTTAAGGGCAATAACACAGCTCTCAGTGCCATCTGAATTCCAAAGGCCATGATGTCAGTCTCTCCCTTTAACATGGGAGAGGTCTTTTCATGCTTGTGCAACACACAGGCCCATCCGTTCATCCTCAGCATTAAGGAGTTTGTGCTTCGCTTAGTTCAAAAGCTTCTTTTACTCAAAAAGAAAAAAAAAAGTCAACACTATGAGTGTGAGCTCTCTGGATAATCTCCAGCGTGGGGCTATTCTCCAGCGGCGAATCGGAGTCTTCTCCATCGTGGGCCCCCTCTGTGGACCGGAGCTCAACCGCAAGCTCCTTCGCTCTGAGACTGAAGCCTGCCTCGGAGACCAGAACGTTCCGGATCAAAGAGCCGGAGCCGAGGGAATGACGCAAAAAGACGAGGACAAGTCAATGATAGCTGACAGTACGGCAAGGATCAGTGGAGGTTTGACATGAAGGGAGAAGGCCACCAAATGAGGTCTCCGGAGAACAGAGCACACACAATGGTGGTATGTGCACGTAGCGAATTCAGAGACAGTGCTAAGCCTCTTGCAGAAGTTCAACTGGCTTTCAGTGTGGTCAAGTTGAAACTGGGCGATACTGTCCAGAAAGGAAATTACATGAAACTTTTACATTTTTAAAAAAGTCATTTATTTCTAATTTTACCCCCATGTTTCTACCCAGTATGGAAGGCCAATTACCCAAACCCTGTCCATGTGAACTCCCCCTATCACTAGCAATGCCCCCCAAACACTAGGAGGGTGAAGACTAGACCGTAAAGCCAGCCACCACCTCTGATGCAGCAATGCTAGGTAGCCCGTGTGCTCTGAGGAAAGTGAGGCTCCCCAGCTCCGATACAATAGCTAACAGATGCCTGAGCTGACCAGCTGACCAACCCACGCCTGAGAGAGCATTGGCAAGGTTGTTGATGGCAAGCAGCATGGCCTGGCATTCGGACCCTTGGTGATTCTTGGATCATAGTGCCAGTGCTTAGTCCACTGGGCCACTTGGAGTCCGCCTATGCAGCATTTTTAATGGTAGCGGTGGCTCATATGCTGTGATCTTTACCATATAAAAAAAACATAATCCAATAATAGGATAAATTCAACGAATACTGGGTGTTAACAGAGCCCATATCTGACATTTGTTATTATCAATAATGCATTTGTCATTAAATAATTATTGATTATTAATTTTAGCATGGCAATTTTTAAATCTCTTTTCACTTACAATTAATAAGGCTGTGTCTTCAAAGCTAGCCATACGCTGTGCGATTTTATAACCTCTTGTTTATTGGTTACATGGACCAAGCCTGCAATTTATATGCTCACACGGTACGAAAGTAGTCAGTCTGACTGACCTGCTGCGACGTGGGTGCTCACACTGCACGTGAAACGCAGCCCGACTGCGACGTGAGACTGCTCAGACTTTGAGAAGAGTATCCAGAAATACATCCAGTCGTTCGACTGCTCGCGCAGAGCTTGTTTGAGCAGTTAATTGGGCATCGCTCCCGCTCTCTGATGTTGTCTGCTGTTGGCAGGGTCAGGGCAGAGTCTAAATACTATTTAAACCTTATTGTTTTCTTCTTTTAATGGTCACCAGTGTGTGCTAACCGTCTAGCAGCAGCAGTTTACGGGTTTAAAAAGGACTGTACTAGCTTCGGGTTATCTTGCCGGTAAACAGAGCAAACAGAGCTGAGCTCCAGTTCTGTAATTTCATGGAAATGTAAATCGTGTAGTAATAAAATACAAGAATTGCATTTTTCTGTTAACACGCCACCTACTGGACAAACTGGGTATCCAGGTAAAAATCTGCTTAGCTTCTGTACTGTAAGCTCAATGATGTGCTTGTAAACATGCTGAGTGCAATCCAACAACCTCAGCAAGATCGCACATGCTAACTGCAAGCTTACATGTTAACGCGACCAAAACACACTAACTTTGAGCTAATTAAGTAAATCTAGTTCCGCTGACTGACAGAGACGCTAACTATGATCTACCACACTACCTGAATTACCATGCTAACTGCATGCTAATGAGCTAAACATACGCTTACACACTAACTACGGCTGTGTTCAGACTGCTGGCAAATCAGATTTGCTTCTCTGCTGAGATGACTGTCCGCACTCTTATTTGCAAGTGATCAGATCGGCATGGGTTGCTGTGGTAACGATGTAGGTATCATAACCGGAAGCTGGGGAGATGGAGATCGCTCTGGATTCTTGCATTGCAAGTGGCGCAAAAGAAACCTGGAAATCCAGGCCGACTGAGACGCATCTGTACAAATTCGATTGTACTCGCATTTCAACCCACGTCTAAATGTGGTTTGCATCTGATTAGCAAAAATCAGATTCCATGTGAGTGCTAGTCAACCACCTTGGCCATGCTGGTGGACCAGCTTGGTCATGCTTGTCATACTGGTGGACCAGTGTGATCATAATGGTCATGATGGTCAGCCACCTTGGTCGTACTGATCCTCATGTTGGTCATGCTGGTCAACCACTTTGGACCAATCCAGTACAATCAAGATTTGCCAAAAATCAGATTTGGGCTGGCAGTCTGAACATAGCCTAAATGAGCATGTTAACCCATCCTAACAAGCGAAACATGAGCTGAGGTAAACGTTAGCTGCTTACAGTAAGATAGGGCTGGCTACTGATATTTTTACTTGAGAAAATAAGTCAGATTAGCAACAACAACAAACAGATGAACAACATTTCTCTTAGAAAAACAAAATGAAGCTTGTACACTGCAACACACAGTCATCTGATTCCTATTAGGCCTAGAAGAGTCACTCCCAGCATGACCTCCGCCCACTACAACAGGCTATGATACTTATAAAGCGAGGTGTTGGTGGACGCTAGCCTTTTACACTGATCTGCGGTCAGCACTGCGCTTTGTCTTCTGACAGTTCAACGTGGGAGTCAGGTAGGTGGGATTTGTGCTAAATCCGTCTTGAAGGCCAGCTTCGTGTCCACCCTGGAGAGCACATCTGGGCCCACCTGTGCGTGTCACAACCCTGTAAAGTAGCATCTCCCATCCGATTAGCTCACCCACTTAAAGAAATGAGCTCTGAAATCTGCCGCAAATCCCTCAGGAGAAAAACATCAACAGCAGCACGGCAGCACAACGGGCGGATTCGTGGGAGCTCTGGGGAACCTGGCTAAGAGAAACAGAAGGTTTACGCCTTGTAGTGCATCTGATGCAACGTGTTAGTGAGCGGCTAAATCCATGAGAGGAAAAAGAGAGAGAGCGAATGCTGGACAAAATCTGCCCTAATCTGATAAAAGGGCCCAGATTACTTGGGCAAATTGAGAAAGTTTAGCACTGATAAAACTTTCTAATAGCAGACTGGATTAGCATATTGTCCTCTAATCGGGATTATAATCGCCACCGCATCAGTGCAGATGTCAAGCCTGTAACATGCTAATTCAGCCATGTTTATCCCATAGCCATAGATTTGGGAGGGCACCCAAAGTGTGGCCTGTCCCCCCAATGATTCCTCCTCAACATTCCTGCTTTTTCTGGTAACACACCCCATGCTGGTGAGCAAGCTGGGAAAGATGTTTGGCCAGCTTAGCTCTTGACCAACCAAATGTCTGTTTTCAGTTGGGTGATCAATGGACTAGCTGGTCTATCATCGTGATCTACTTGACCAAGCTGGCCGCCAAACTGGTCATAAAGGTTGACTTGCTTGATCATAATGATCATGCTGATGGACCACCTTGGTCATGCTGTTCAAACTGGTGGACCAGTGTGGTCATGCTGGTAACCTTGCTTGGTAATGAAGGTCATGCTGGTCAACCACATTTGTCTTGCAGGTTGATCAGCTTGGTCATACCGATCATGCGGGTGGATCAGCGTGGTCATGATGATAATGCTGATCAACCACCTTGGTCATCATAGTCATACTGGTGGACTACCATGGCTTTTCTGGTGACCTAGCTTGATCATGCTGGTCATACTGGTGGACCAGTGTGATCATGAAGGTCATGCTGGTCAACCAACTTGGTCATAATGGTTATGTTGGTCATGCTAGTCATCCACCTTGGCCATGCTGGTGGATCAAATTGGTCATGCTGGTCATATTGGTGGACCAGTTTGATCATGTTGGTCATGCTGGCCAACCACGTTGGACCACCAGTATGGCCAGCAAGCAGGTAACCCAGCTTGTCATGATGATCATTTTGGTCAACCACCTTGGTATTCATACTGGCTCACTAGCTTGGTCAGGTTGGTCATGCTGGTAGACCCTCTACATCATCAAACTAGGAATTCCCTACCAATTAGCATAAAACATCGCTACTTTCTCATAGCATCTTTGTTAACAAGGGTATCAGTCAGGCCTGAATGAAATATTCACACAGGCTAGGTACCCGGATCACGGACGAGCTAGCGAACTAGCCTGAGAACACGTCCAGATGCTACACACCATGAGTAGCGTCTGCCAAACACAACAGACGTTAACCTTTTTCACCTGACAAATCCAAGTCAATCGTCCCCTTCCCTCAGGATTTACAGGAAACACAGTCTCCGCTCGGCTTAAAACGCCGCCCTTAATCCGAAGGCTACGTTTTAACGGACGCTTCCATTAGCGCTCCATGGCGTGCTAAGAGGAGGTCAAAGCTGTAAGCCGTACGAAAGCACCAGGGGAGCGGCGGGGCACTGTTTGAAACTCATCTGGCCTCCTCATAAACACTTCGCTGCTAATTGGCTGCACATGTGGCCATGCAAGCATGTTAGCATTCGTGTGTGTGTGTGTGTGAGAGTGCAGTGTGTATGTGCGTGCACGGTCTTAGCGCGTTAGCATGAGCGCGCGTGTGTTGGCATAGGAAGAATGTTGAAATATCAGAGCTGATCAAAGAGGAGGGTCTTTTTTTCCCCCCTGAAACTGTCCGCGATATGAAAGCCATGCAAAAAGGCAGGAATGGCTGTGTGGTAAATATTTGAGCCAGGGCGTAATTGGTACCTGTCTCAGAGTGCCGGGGGTCTTTGATCGACGCTCCTTTACCCCCCCCCCCTTTTTTTTTTTTCCTTTCATTTAAATGTGGAAATTTATTTATTGGCGGCTGCACCACATCCTATGCTGCGCCATCTGGACGCGGGTACCAGTGGACGGCATCCTGACGACAGTATCTCCTGTGATATCACGGAAGCCTGGAAACGGAAAGCGCTACAAAATGTGCATACAATATGAACACGCTAAATAATGCAGAAAGAGGGGCGGCACTTTTTATGAGGTTCGAACACGAGCTACTCGCACGGCGAAATGAAGGAAGGGAAACAATATGTTGCCGTGGCCGAGGGTTACGAAAGCTGCTAAACGCTGCTTTTATTGAAGTAAACCCTTTGGGTAAATCCACCCGTGTACAAGCAAACCGGTCCTGCAAATGCAGCTCTTGGTTCCGTACCAAGTATACTGCTGCTGTAGGTAGTGACATTTACATACCGGTCACTACTACCTACAGCAGCTAGCCCCACCCATTCGGCCTGCTTATAATGCCTTATAAGCAATACAGACAAAAGTATTTGGACGCCTGCTCATTCATGGTTTCTACTGAAATTAAGGGCATCAAAAAAGAGCGTTTTCCTGCTGTTGTTGGAGTAACTGTCTATACTGTCCAGGAAGGAAGGCTTTCTACTAGATTTTGGAGGAGCATTGCTGTAAGGTTTTGATTGCATTCAGCGACAAGAGCGTTTGTGAGGTCAAGATGTTGGATGATAACCACCCCACCTCATCATCACCCAACTCCCTAACTCAGGATAGAAATGCAATTTCATCGTCTATCACTGAAAGGTGTCCTTAAATGTACAAAAACATCTGTACTGGAACATCTATACTGGAACATCTGGATCTGGAGTTGGAAAACGACCCAATTCCAAAACTCTAAAACTGTTACATCACAGTCTCATTAGACGTATATTATATTTACACTCCCATCATAAACTCCACATACTAGAGAAAGCTTTATAAAGCAGTAAAAAGCAATTGGGACAGCAGGAGCATATGGTATTGATACTGGAGAGCAGCTCATCCTATCCAGACTCTGCTAGATATGGGAATACGAGTTGCTACAGGAACCAGGCCTCATGACCATGACTTTTCTTGTGGCTTTTTTCAGGGTTCGCAGAAGGGGAGCCTCAAACTTAGCACGTGGCAAAGCGAAAGACAGGGGCATCATACAGGGATCCGTGCTAAGCTAACGCTATTTCATTTCTCCAATCGTCCCCTCCATCGAAAACAAGCTAGACTCCCTCAGCTAGACCGAACCGGAGCTAAACATGCATTAGTAAGGAAAGCTCTGGCTTATGGTTTTACTGGTAACACCTGGGGGAAGAGAGTATGAGGTCAAGGCTAAAAGCTAACCACCTACAAGCTCTTTAGCTTGCTAACAGTTGACATCGCACTGAGAGGACACAATGAGAGGACAGCAGCGGCACAATCTGGCAAGACTCTTGCTATAACTATGCTATAACATCTGAGCTTCTTGAATGGACAGCCAATCAAAACAGAGGTCACAAATGAGGGGGATAGGTTTCTCAGGTGGGAATGAAACAGAGAAATTTGGTAAAAGGGAGGCTGTAAATTATATCAACTTATACAAGCTACTGCTTCACCCTCAAGCCCTGTGATCGCACACTTCCTTGGTATCAGTACCGGAGCCAATATACTGGCATGGTGACCGCCGAACTGGTCCCTCTCTCGTGTTTGTGTCAGAGAGTCGATGACCCTATCGAACTGCTGGCCAGTCGCGCTGTTGTCCGTCATATCCAACATGTGTGAATGACACCCATTTATAGGCCCTCGGGAAGGGTGGGGGGCCCAATCACATGTGCAAGGCCCTAATGAATCACTCGTTTGTTCTGCGGGGGAATTTCTGATTTCTCTCAAAAACAACACGGCAATAAACAAGGGCTGAAAAAATGACACCCCCTTGGGTGCGGTGGGGTCAGTTTCTAACGCCGAAAAAAAACTGAGCTCAGATGAAAGTTTGTGAGTGCATATTTGTGAAGGTGAAGATGTTTGGTAGCCATTCAGTTTAAGAGCTCACTATAGATGTTGCTGGTCACTTTGCAGGTGTGGCAACCATAAGGTGTTGAATGTTGAGCTAGCTTAGTCATATATCTCTGTAAATACAGCAAAACAAGCTCCCCCATTGGTTAGGACTTCAACCAACCAATCATGTCCTAATTTCCTGTGACTGGGGCCAGCTTCTGGTTAATCAGCTAGTTGTTACACTGTAGCATTTAGGGTAAAATACATGCTAATGTCTGTTAGCTTGGAATCAAGCTTTGAATGTGTGTGTTTAATCCACCAACCCACCAAAAGTAGCCATGTGCTAATATACTAGTAGAATACCATGTTAGGGCTAGCGGGAATGAAAAAAACTAATTTTTGCTGTACGTCATGGTTAAAAAGGAAATTGCTAATCATATTTAATATAATTTTCTGGATTAAGGATGGAAATTGAAGTGTATATACGTAATGTGTAAATAAAATAAATAAATAACATATATAAAAATCTTCAAATATCATTTTTTTTACATTTTGTAATCAAAAGTGTGTGCTAGCTGGTGCTGCACCCCCCCCCACACACACACACACACACACACACACACACACACACCACTGCATGTACGAGGATAAAGATTCCAGTCTACATTCCCTCTAAAGTCACTTACATGGACTATAAGCTACTTTTGACGTCTCCAAATTGTATTATCAGCCAGAGTCTGGCGGTGATTACCAGAGCGCCGAAAAGGCCCGAGAAATCCCTCTGTCTTCACAACGACAAAAGGACTGCCTTTTATTCCAGCCTCTCTCCCACCAGCTAACCGCACTGGGTCCGACAGCAGAAATAGCGCCTCCGAAACGTCTTTAATAGCCTTATCAGCGGAGCCGGGGAACAGAGGCCCCACAGTTTTTGTGTTCTGCAACATCAGAACCATTGCCCTTCGAAATGCTTCGGAGAGTCTGGAGTTATTTAGCTCTGGTCCCCGAAACGTGGCCGGTGCCAAACCTCGAGTAGCATTGGAGGATTGTGTTTAAAAGCTGGCAAAGGATCGCTTGGATATTTGTGTGCGGAGAAGCTGCCAGAAGGGAGGGAGGCAGCATGCCAAAGAGGGGCCCGTGTCATCTCGGCACAGTAAGCCGCTGGAAAGTTTTGACTGCTGCGGTGTGCCGTTTTCTCCCGTAGCCTGGACGGAGGGTGTGCATCCGTGCGGTGTTACGCTTGCAGCTTTAGGTGCATCCTCAGCTCCAGACGCAGCATGATATACTAGTTCTAGGCAATACTGGATCTGGAGTCACCCCAGTCGTATACGGAAATCTGCTATATGGCAATATATAGATTTCATACTTATGAGAAATATTAGAATACCAGTTTATTTGAAATTATGTATTACATATATTTCAGTTATGTCAACATATACAAACATATATTTTCAACAGTAAAAGCAAAATGCACATTATGCAGAATACATTTGTGTGTATATATTATGTATAATAATAATAATAATAATAATAATAATAATAATTGTACTATAATTATTACTTACCTACATCAAATAAATGCTGGGATCCATATATTATATAAAAAATGTACTATGTGTACACACACACACACACACACACACACACACTACCCCATACACATATATATATATATATATATATACATATACACATACACACACTACCCCATACACACACACATATATACATGTGTATATATATATATATATATATATATATATATATATATACACACACACACACATATATACACATACATATACATATATATACACACATACATATACATACACACATACACATACATACACACATACATACACACATACATATATATACACACACACACACACACACACACACACACTACCCCAGGTCCCTATTAAGAATACCTCATCATCCCCCAGAACATCACGTTTAAAAGGGATCCCCCTATCAATTCTCATCAGCCCTCAATCAAACAAGCTAATCCACCTCATCAAAGCACCATCACCGCCTCTTAAGAGCGAACATGTTGCCCCGTTTGATCTCCGCTTCTTCCATTACCTCCGATGCATTTCAGATGCGGAGGAAATAAAAAGGGACTGATTGGAAGCTCCGAGCTCTCTGCACCCCGGCCAACTTTTCTGCCAACAGGAGCCCGCCAAGGAGAGGCTAGCAGTGGCTAAGTGAGGCTGCAGGAGCCACTCGTTTCTTCACCCCCCCCTCCTTCCTCCCCTTCCTCAAAAGCGTGTGGCTAAGACACAGGGTCCTAATGGCAAACATGTGGACCATCTGCTAAGAGTTAGGGAAAAGTTGGGGGGTCTTTGCCGAGTGGAAATCTTGATAACTGCTGATAAGAGCGCTTTTGTAATTTAATTAGAGTGACTGATACTCGAGTTAGCCGCTCCACAGCTCCACAGCACAGACAGAAGAAGTGGACTGATGTGGACAGCTGGGTTTACATGTGGCTTAACTGTAGTTTATACCTGTTTGGGGATTTGCTTTGATTTAAGCTCAGATGGCATTTACACTTCTATGGCATCTTCAACAGCATGTGTGGGCCAGAAAGTAGCATTTTATAGTGACATAATATTTTATCCTTATAGTTTTATTGCAGTGGAACAACAGCTGATCAAGGTATGCTTTGATTTGAAAGGCCAGTCTCCTGCACAGTTCATTTTTTGGAGGGGTTTACGCACCAGAGCGTAACCAGAAACATCGTAATTCATTCATTTCCCTTAAAATTAAACAGGAGGTTTGTGCTACTGTGCCTTTAACACTCCTATATGTAAATGACCTCTATTTACACCGGTTGCCTTGTGTCGTACCTTCTTTAAAAAGCAGTCCAGCTTAAAACATTCTCTATAATGAATGATGTGATTGAGTTGGGCCAACCTGCTCTAGGCTGGATAAGCTAATATTTTTAATTAGTGGGGTTTTGTGACATCAGCTGGTTTTTTAGGGCCCCCTCAGTGGCTCAACGGGCTAATGTGCCATCACTATGGCCTGAAAGGGGGCTTTAGGCCCAAAAATCTGAATCTAGAAATGACAGTCACATGACAAAATGACCAATCACGGCACCTCACACGTGGCCGAGGCTGATTGGCCGAGAGCAGATAGCTACCACCACACCTGCAGCAGACTGCACTAGAGTCCTCTTGAAGCGAGCCCCAGAGCACCGATTTCAGGGGGACCAGAGAACTCCCTACTGTGGGGCTCTGAGTGGTCCAGTGGACTAAGGCCTTGCCACTATGATCTGAGGGTCACTGGTTTGGATACCGGGCCATGCTGCTTGCAGAACTGGCCTTGCCTCTCAAGGTTGGGTTGATAGCCCTTACGTCTGTTGGCTGTTGTATCGGCACTGGGGAGCCTCGCTTTCCTACCTCCGATGCTCCGCTGCAATAGAGGCAGTGGCTGGCTTCATGTGTGTGTTAAACTGAGACATGTGCTAGACTTCACCCTCCTTTTGATGGAACAACATGAACGGGGATTGATTGGGTGATTGGGTGATTGGCCTCCAAAATTGGGTAGAAAATAGCCCTAGAAAGCTTTGGAATAACCGATGCTCACAAAGCAGGAGACGGCTGTAAGAAGATACTAAGCGGTGGTGCACTTTTCTACTGTGCGGCGGCACCTGTGGCAATGACATAGCTGTGGCAGATGCCATACTCCCTATTCCAGTCAGTTTACCGTCAACATGTCTCAGAAGCTGCCGTCTTAAAGGTACAATTGCTGCCTCATGCTGGTGGGATCAGATGGGAAGTATGGCTTTAATGAGCTTTATTAAGAGTTAACGAGCACTCACCACATTAACACCACAGCCAAACTTCCTGCTCATCTTCACAAGTTTAGCCGATGCCAAGCAAACGCGAGTGCGATGAACTACTGCGGATTAATGCTATTGCTAAGAGACCGCTCGCCAAGGCCAAAAACCTCTTCCTTCCTTCCTTCCTTCCTTCCTTCTGACCGGTTCTCGGCACGGCGCGGCCAAGCTGCAGTGAATTAACGAAATGAGAGGCGGAAAATTGCACTTTTAATTTTTTGACCTCGATCCATTTCCTGCCGTAATGTCCAAAAGCGCCATGGGAGCAGCAGTGGCCCTTTGTTTTGTATGACTTTTATAGACAACGCTCAGCCATGTAAACCTTGGGTCTCAATAGAGCCCTGCACAATAAACATTCTGTTTTTGGTTTGGATTTGGGTTTGGGATCAATCCGTCAGGGTTTCCTCTAATCACAGGGTATCTGGGGACTGAAAGGGAGAAGTAGCTGACATGAAAAAAAGAAAAAAAAAGAAAGAAAGAAAGAAAGAAAGAAAGGAAATACAACAACAACAACAACAACAACAACAACAACAACTGCAGCTCCATCGCCGAGACGCTGGCAGAGCTTCGGACCTTAAACAAATGTTTTTTATGTGCCGTTAAAGCTGGATTTTTGTACACACTGTCAGAGCGTGATGGCCTCTTGCGGAGGAGAGTTTAACAGAGGAGGAAGGCTCGCCAGCTGAAACTCGTGCATGTGTGTGTGTGTGTGTGTGTTTTTCCAGGGCAAATAATGCTGCTTTCTGACAAGGCCAGGACAAGGCCAAATCTGAATGGCAATTAAAAAGATCCCATATCCTACAAGTTTCCTTTCCCCGAGGTTCTCTTATGACCTCTGTTTGGATTTCAGCACCAAATAAAACAGCCGTAGCTCATTCTTACGATTGTCCAACCTTGATCTGCATCTCCATATGATAATATGCAAATGCAGTCTGTTCTGATTGGCCGCGCCTCATTCCCAAAGCAGTATGGGTTGAAAAACGCTCTGTATAAGTTGTGCATTAGGGGAAGGAGCTGAACTGTCATAGGTGGAAAAGGTGGGTGTATGTAAATCATACATGACACATACATGAAACCAC
Source organism: Salminus brasiliensis (assembly GCF_030463535.1). Lineage (NCBI taxonomy): Eukaryota > Metazoa > Chordata > Actinopteri > Characiformes > Bryconidae > Salminus > Salminus brasiliensis. The sequence continues at coordinate 38,841,953 of NC_132885.1, read as the reverse complement.
ACAAACACAACGAAGAGGCAGTTTGTTTGTTTTCCTTGTTTGTCAATAAAAATAACTTTATGACTTTTGAATTTTTGATTTATTTTCTTGGTACGGTGGCATGCAAAAGTTTGGTCACCCCTGCTCAGAAATCGTCGCGGTGAATAATTAACTGAGAAGATCAATGAATAAGTAAATAAGCAACATTAGTTGCAAAATAAATTTGTTTATTACAATTTTGAAATAAATGAAAAAATAATGCCCTGCATGAAATGCAAAAGTTTGGGCACCCCAAGAGATTTAAGATTTTATACATATATTTTTTAGCAAGGTCGCAGTCCATAATTAGCTGGTCAGAGCTATGGCTTGTTTACAGACATTATTGAAGGTGATGCAAATGTTAAAGCTTTGTCAAATTTGTATGAAAAGGCTATATGAAGATAGCAAATGTTATTAGGAGGAGATTTTAAACAGGAATAAAATTTCACAGTTACTGTTCTACTGTGCAGTGAGACACAAAAAAAGGCAAGCTTTCCTGGGTTCAGACGTTTTTTAAAAGAACATCTAAAAAAGCTTGATGCAGTTTGGAAAACAGTCCTGATGAAGGTAAACTAGGATGCAGAATTTTTAATGAAAAGAACACCTTTCCAACTAGTGACCTTTATATTATAGTGACCTTTGTCACTATAATGGTTTATATTTGCAGTATTTTTACCTTTCGCTTTATGTTTTATTTTATTGAGGTGCTGTCGAACGTTGTTAGAACAATAACTTGTATTCTGGCTTATTTTTGGGGCATTTTGATTGACCATGAATGATTTTTGTCACAAAAATTGACAAATAGACTTTGTTGAAAATGTTCTGTTATTTATTTTGGAAAATTGTTCTTGATATTTTATCTTCTTTTGTAAAAAAAAAAAAATGACTCATTATGCTAAAAAATAATAACCTCCAACATCCAAACCAACTAACAGAAAAAAATAAAAGTTCTCCCCCACTTTTGTTCAGGCGCCAATGACTGTATGGACAAAAATTTATGTTGTGGAAACATCTGAAGTAACTTTCCCAACACTAAAACACAATAATAAAACTGATACATAATCACTCTGATCAATAATATTTAATAAATGTGTGAAAATTGTTTTTTCAAACTTTAGAATTGGAGCTTTTATTTAAACAAACAGTATTTTCAGAATTTGCACTGATAATAAAAGGTTGAAATCATGAATCTGCAGGACTTTTTTTCCCCAAATGTGAAAAGCCCAAATATAATCGTGAAAGTCCATAAATAAAACAAAACAAAAAAAACAAAGACATTCTAATAACATCCAGAAAAATTGACGGATGAAACTTTCTAAGGAGTGAAAGCCGTCATATTCAACGTTCACATGTTAAAATGTCTAGCTTGGATGGTACGTTTTAAAATTGACAACGTTTCCACTCGTAAAAAAACTGCATAGTTTGACCTTCAGTGACCGGCCAGTGGAGCGAACGTAGAGTACAACAAACTCAGAAGTTGGTTTAGCAAGTGCAAGTCCCTCAAACACTGAGCCTTTCAAAACAGCAGCATCAGGTGCCATGGATGGTGGAGTTGTGCACATGTACTCCATAACCCTGTGGGGCGAGTTGTAGCAGGGACTTTGCGTTGACGCCCCCCAACGTGATCATTAAGAACGACTGCTCTGTGCTTACAACACTCGGCCTCGGGCCATCAGTGTTTACACAGATATAATGGCAAGAGAAGACAGAACTGTGCCACCAAGTCCAGTCACATGTGATTCAAACGGAGCCCAGTCAAGAGCTTGGGGATATTTTGGAGGATCTGTCGTAGGGGAGCGGCCCTGTGTTTGTTTTTGTGTTCAGACTTACGCTCGTGTGTGTGTGTGTGTGTGTGTGGGGTGGTTTTCTTTTCTGTTTAGCGCACTTTGTCACAAACAAGACCGAGCCCTAGCTCGTACTCATGCGCGCTGATTTTGATCACTGCGAATCTGAAAGAAAAACAAAGGCAGATCTACGCCGACTGGCCCGTGTTAGCGTCTGGAGGTGGGCCAGCCGTTGTGTAGGTTTGTGGTGAGATGAGTGATCTAGCCCCCAAGGAGCCTCCCCTAAAATAATACAGATGTGTTTGATATTGTGTTTGTTATAGAGCAAGGGGAAAAAAAAAAAATTCCCATATTTTCCCAATGTGGGAACACGTAGAACCACCCCCTACTCCCACCAGCTTCTCACTGTGAGGCCTATATGTTCTGAAAAGGGAAGGGAGGCTGGGGGCTGAAGGCTGGGGGGTGGGTCACACTACCCAGCTCGTAAAGTCACGCAGCCCAACTTTGGATGGAGAAAGTCTTATTATCTTAGCCCCCAGATAATAACCTGTACACTCCGAGCTGTGATTCGCCATTGTTTTCTCTGTTTAATGAAGCGCAAATTTAAAGCAGATAACCTAAGGGGACCTCGTTTGGCAGAGGCGGAATGACCACGAAGTCATTTGCGGGTTTATCGCTGACCTTTCCGATGGCCCGTCGGTTTTCCTATCCAACATCATTGTCCTTGTCTTACAGGCGGCGCGACGCTCGTTCTTTATTTGCGGCCTAAATGACTCGGGCCTCTTCGGTGATTAAGGACGGGGCAGCGGAATTACGCTGATAGGCATCTGTTCCTTTATTGAACGCACCGTTCATAAAGCATCTACTGGAGGGCAGATCTTTAAAATAAAACACGAAATAGATGAACTGAAATTATTATGCATAATGAATTGCTCTTAATCTCAGAGGACTTAGTAATGTAACATGACTCAGAATGTAAAGATTGGGACCAGCTGGTAACATCAGAAAAAAAAATAATGAGGGAAAGATTTGACGGCAAACGTGAAGGAGGTCGAATTTTCAGTCACTGAAAACAGTTTATTTTGACTTTTTTTTTTTTTACATTAATTGCTGCTTTAAGTATGAAATTTAGCACTGGGTAGAGCATGTATGAGTTTATTTCTACTGTTTTTAATAACAAAAATAAAATAACATAAAATATAGACCAAATAAAGAAGGAACATCGCGCCACAGTCACCGGAAAAGTCTGCAATAAACCCACAAATGTCTTTGTGGTCATTCCAGTCATTCATTCTGCTGGTCTATTGGCTATACTTCTCTACAGGGACTAGACAAGCTGTGTGTGTGCGCGCATTTGCACATCTGTATCAGCAATAAGCACAGCTTAAAGTAGCTAAAAACATTCATTAGAAGGGATGTCCACAAACATTTGGACAGTTATTGTTATTTGGACAGTTCATATCTCCGTCATGCAAAATGTAATGTATGTCCGAAATGGAAGCTTTACAGGAGACCTTTTTAACTTTCAATGGAAGTCAATGTAAAAATATTTCCATATATATATATATATATTATATATATATATATATATATATATATATATATATATATATATATATATATATATATATATATATATATTCCATTGGAATAATTTTGGAGCATTTCTATTGGTCCGATCTTCATGACATTAGGACAACTGCCAGATTCACAATAGTGTCAAAATGTCAAAAAAGGCACTATTACTATGATCAGAGGATTACTGGTTTGAAGTAGTGATATCTGTGTATATTTGAAATTGTATATTCTGCTGTCCAATGAAAACCATGTATCTTATTATTATTTTCCATTGACTTCCATTCAAAGCCAAGAAGGTTTTTGCCTTCTCCTGTCATGTCGTCATTTTGGAGGTACATGTTTTTCTTTGGACAGAGATGATATTCTGCTGATCTGTCCGTGGTCATGGATTCCTTTACGTAGCTTTATTTGTTCATTTATGGCAAAAATTGACCATCATTTGTTACCATTACCTCAGTTCATTTGTTTTATTTGACATTTTATTAGCATAAGATGAAGAGAATCAGCAATAAAGGCATCAAATGTTGGTGGTGTGTGGTAGTGTAGTGGATAACACCACCGTCTTTCACGTACCTGTTCTTGTGCAACACTCCTAACTCTACGTTCTGCTATCTGTGTGACATGCCTCACATGTAAGTGACTCTGGAGAAGAGCCTCAGCAAATGCTGTGCATGTAAACGTTCAACCACTGTAAGCAAGGTGAAGAATTTTGTTTGCCATCAGCAGCCGGAGTAAGAGAGAGCACAATTGGCCTTGCTCTCTCTCTCTCTTAATGGCTTTTCCTCCCCACATCACTCCTATGTGTGATGTTGTTAAGCACAGGCATCTGTTAGCTGTTGTATAGAAGCCGGGGAGCCATGTTGGCTACCTAGCGATTAGCGGCAGCTCAAAAATAGACCGTTCACATGGGTGAAAGAAGACGACGACGACGACGACAACATGCGTTTGTCTTTACCCTCCTAGTGTTCACGTGAATGGGGACAGGGAAATTGGCCTTCCAGGTTTCCCTTTGACAGAACGTAGCTGGGATCCTCTGATAGTTCGTAGTAGTCCGAGCACCTAAACATGCAGAACAAGTGTAGAACATGAGCTCGGCTGAGGACATCAAATTTGAACTCTGGCCTGCTTTGTTTTTCGAGGCTAATAGACCAGCGGTCGGTTCAAACCGCAGACGGCAACCGCTCCCATTACTGTGTGGAGAGGATGAGCGGCTTCTGCGGACCGGGCCTCCGGTCCATCGTTCTTGCGAGGAGGCTCGAGGAGGCATCTGAAGCGCTTTGATAAAGTGCTTTTGAGCGAAAATGAACTCCCTCGCGGATTTAATGACATCAAAGAGCGAGGAGTTGGCATCCTAATGAATTCCGTACCAAAACTGGTGGAAGAGAGAGCGCGAGAGAGGGAGAGAGGGGGGCGAAATTCAACCGTGATTATCGCAGCTTTTTGTTTGACATTGAAAAGGCTGAGAGGGGCAAGAGTGGAGGGGAAGAAGAAAAAAAAAAAAAAAAACAACCTACTTGTCCTCTCAAACCGACACGCACAGAAAGGAAAGAGGCCGGCCAATTGAGGATAGTAGCATTGCAAGTTACAGCCCGTAAACTTTTCAGGCCATTGGAACGAGCATGAGAGGGTACAAAAGAGTCAAAAAGCACTGAGGAGACCTCCCAGTGGCCATTATCTGCTATGAAAACATCAACAACTCCCAAGATGCACCATTATATGTGGTCATCAATGGAGCTGTAAAAGGACAGCGGGAATGCAGTCGGCGCTTATTGACTCAACACCCTCCAGACACAGCGAAATCATAAAGACCCAGCCCTCCCAATCCCAGCGTTGTTCTTTTTCAATCTACTTTTTAAAGAACTTACAGCGGACACCCGTCCTGCTCACCAGTCCAGTTACTTCTACCTCGCTTTCCGGGCTTGTGCCTTCTCGTATTTCTTGGATTCCGAGCTTCTTCCAAGCATACTGCAACAGCAATAAGACTTTCTGTGAGAGAAAGACTGCAGAGGGCCTGGCACCCAAAAACCTGTCACAGCCGCTGCTGAGCTCACCAGGCAAGGCACATAATTCCGGTGATTTTCCACGCCAAATGAAATAAACTGCGCACATTTCCAGTCGCGGAGCCGCCGTCATCGCCGTGTCCTAACGACGCGCTTAACAATCCACATACCTCAGCCCGAGACTCTCGCACCTCCTCCCCTAGCACTCTGACTCACTGTGGAAGTGCACACACGTGCCATGGAAACACTGGAGCTGCACGGACGGGAGGTTGACGAGTGATGTTAGCATGGTGCTAACATGCCATTACCTCACCTTACCACACCTTACAGGACCCGAAAAGTCCCATTCCTAAGCTAGAGGAACCGTACACATCACCTCATGACAGTTGTGTCCAAGCGATTGGCACAGGAATGGCCGCGTAGGTTTGGCGAGTAATGTTAGCATGGTGCTAATATGCCGCACCTTGCAGGACCAGAAAAATCCAAGTCTCAAGCTAGAGGAACCGTACACATCACCTCATGACAGTTGCGTAGAAGCGGTTAGCACAGGCTAGCCTGGCTAGTTTTGCTGGTCTTTCTCCTCTTGGTTGTCAGATATTATAGAGATGGGAGATTGAAGAGTGCTAACACAACATTACCTCAGGATTTTGGCGGTCACACCTTGCAGTACCCCGAAAGTACCGGACAAGACTACTAAACTAGCTAGAGAAACCCTACATCACCTAATGACAGTTGTTTACAAGCAGTTAGCACAGGAATGGCCGCATAGTTCTTTATGTGTGATGTAGCCTGGCTAGTTTTGCTAGTTTTTCTCCTTTTGGTAGTAGTATAATGGAGATATTATAGAGATGGCGGGTTGATGAGTGATGTAGTGTAGTGCTTACACATCATTACCTCAGGATTTTGAAGGTCAACATACAGGACCCACAGCGTCCCATTCCTAAGCTGGAGAAAACCTACGTCACCTCATGACAGTAGGAATGACCAAGTTTCTTCAATGGCTACTTTCGCTCCTTTTGGTTTTTACCTCCATCCTAACCTTGTGGTTGGTGTGGCGCAACAGATAACACCACCACCTACCATTGCGTTACAACAACACCATGTGGGAGACCAGGGTTCGATTCCTGGTCTGGGTGACTATGCTGCGCTACACCAATAAGAGTCCTTGGGCAAGACTCCTAACACTACATCGGCCCACCTCTGGAATACCAGTAACCTTGTAAGTCGCTCTGGATAAGAGCGTCAGCTAAATGCCATAAATGTAAAGATGAAAAGTTTTCTACTAGCATAATAGAGATGGGAGGTTAACGAGTGATGTTAGCATAATGCTAACATGCCATTACCGCAGTTAATTTGAGGTCATGCCCTGCAGGACCCCAAAAGTCCCATTTTTAAGCTAGAAAACCCTACATCGCCTCATTATATTTGTGTATAAGCAGTTATCACAGGAATGACCTGATGTTTATTCACATGTGATGTAGTCTGGCTAGTTTTGCTAGTTTTCCTCCTTTTGGTACTTTTTCGTCTGAGATATTAGAGATGGTGGGTAGAGATTTTGAAGGTCTCAACATGCAGGACCCACAGCGTCCCATTCTTAAGCTGAGGAAACCCTACGTCACCTCATGACAGTATGGAATGACCAGGTTTCTTCAGTGGCTACTTTCGCTAGTTTTCCTCCTTTTGGTTTTTACCTCCATCCTAAAGATGGAGTTTTCTACTAGCATAATCGAGATGAGAGGTTAATAAGTGATGTTAGCATAATGCTAACATGCCATTACCTCAGTTGTTTTGAGTTCACACCTTGCAGGACCCAAAAAGTCCCATTTTTAAGCTAGAAAACCCTACATCGCCTCATTATATTTGTGTATAAGCAGTTATCACAGGAATGACCTGATGTTTATTCACATGTGATGTAGCCTGGCTAGTTTTGCTAGTTTTTCTCCTCTTGGTTTTGTTTTTTTCTCTCATCATAGCACATAACACTATAGAGATGGATGGTTGAAAAATGACGTACGTGTGATGCCAATACCTCAGGTTTTTACCTCAAGTCAAAGCTAGAGAAACCCTAAACAATATGGCAGCATGGATTTTCTAGATCAGGCAAAATCTCGTCTGTCTCGCCCTGACAAAATAATACATGGCTTTTAAGTTGGAGAACTCTAATGCTAACGCTAATCCGCTAGTTGCTAGTTTCCCTGTTATCAATGCTAGTTGGAAAGAAAGGAGAATGTGTGATGTGACTTTTCCCCATCATGTTTCATCAGAAAACCACCGGGTAACGACAGAAGGGGGATCTAATGAAGAGGGAAAGCTCAGCCTGGGTGTGGTAACACAGTACAGTATAATACCTTCAGTGAATCAGGGTGTTGAGGTAGTTGGGTGTGGACAAAAAGCTCTAAATGAGAAAATCCACATAACTGGCTAAGAAAGAAAAAAGGAGCTGGAACGTTCATTGAGGAATGTGTCAAAGGTGTGTACGGAGAACGTGCAGTTTGGATTGGAGTGGACCGCTTGACCTGGGTTTCATTAGGTTCACATTTACCAGACATCAGGAAGGTATTCGGCTCTATTTATCCTGTAACTCTTTTCTTTGGCCATTTCAAATGTGCCACATTGCTCAAGCATGGTACTGTCGCTCAACTCAATTAGCGAGCTGGAGAAATCACACTGAATCAATTCCAAGTCGCAGCAGGAAGATTATGGCTGTAGTGCTTTTTATGCAACATCAAGTAAAAGTTATTCATTTGAAGAGCTTTTGGGTTGGATAAAGGGTTCTAGCATTCTCAAACTGTAAACCGTATCATTAAATGTATTCATTTGCTTTACTGAGGCTGTTCGTAGCGAACAACAAGCACTGACCCGATAAAGAAACCGTCAAGCTTTGACTCTACAGCAGGTCCTGGGCTTCCTTTCAGGCCTACTGAACTGGCTGGAGGTGAAAGGAGAAAATAATCGGTCAGGAGGAAATGACTAACAGGTGATGGCTAACAGCGGTTAAACGGCCTCTGACCGCTCCCTGCTGGGACAGTCCCACAGTAGGCCACACCCATACCTGCTGCAAAAGCCTGTCTAGGACACCAGGTCCCGTTCATGAAGGACTTACGGGAAATTTAGTTACCTGATGGCCTGGATTAGGCATATTGAGCCTGATGAAGCCTCATCTCGGCCATATCAACACACCGATGAACTGTGGACCATTGCTACAGTTGCTTGGAATTAATATCCACACATTTGTGGACACCTTCTTATCCAAGGTTTCCTCCTGAATGAAGACTATTAAAAAGAGTCCGAGCCCACTTTGCTAAAGGCTTTTCACTACATACTGGAATATTAGGTGGATGTGATTGCATTCAGCCACAAGACCATCAGTGATGATTAATTGTATCATTGCTCCAGAGATGTCCCACACAGCTCAACAGCCACTTTTCCACTGCAGGGTGGGTTGAATGGTTCTGCGCACAGAATGGGCCTGGTTATCTCAGCACGGTTAGCGAACCGAACTTGGGGCCACAGAACCATTTGGTGGGAGGGCGTAATGGATAGGGATCTGCTCATTGGCTCCATATTAGCATAACCTGCAAGATCCTGGGTCTTTATATTCCCAGTACAAAAACAAATGGTGGAGAGACTGGATCTAGTAATAGTGGATCTAGTAGTAGTCTAGTTATACAAGTACAAGAGTAGCTGCTCCGTGTTTAGCCTCTTCAAGTGTACTTGAGTCGGCTAGGAGCCTCATGCAACAACGCTACCGTCGAGCATTGATACCGTGACGTTAGCATGGCAACATTGGTACATCCCATTCTATTAGCATTGGTTTTCTATAGAAATCAGAAGAAGCTGGATGCAATCTGAACTTCACAGCAATGTTGAATGTTCTAATGAAGCCTTCCCAGGAGAATGCAAAAAAGCAAAATAGGGGGAAGGGGGCTCCCTGTTAATACCCTTCCTTTTAGAAGAAATACTGGTTAATTTTCACCATTTCTGGTTAATTACAAAGAAGCCGAACCACTACAGCTCCGCAATAGAAATCCTTTCACTCGTAGCCTTCACGTGCATCCCTGTAAAGTCCACACTACGCTAAGCGCTCCCTGTTCGCACTGCCGACAGAACAGGAAATGATATAATTGTTGCATTTTTTCCCATGCCCACTTGTCCCACACTTGACCCCTAGCAGCCAACTGCTGGGAATGGCCCACATGGACACTAAGCGATTAGGGATGGAGGGAGGTGGAGAGGGGGTTCAGGACCTTTACAGTGTATACATATGCCTAAGAGAGAGAATTTGTGGGAAAATGTGTTTATGGGGAACGGAGGCTTAAAAATAGCGTTTCAGGAAATCTGTTCGAATGCAGCTCTTGGGGCGTTGAAGAGCCCTTAAAGTGACGGCTCGTCCCAAAAACACATCCCGTACACACGGTGGTGTCCCCCTCTACGAATGTAGTTGATCAGCAAAGACAAGATCGGCAAAGCCTTGTAGCTCCAGAACAGAACGAACTAAATTTTGTACTGCAGCTATGAGGCTAACGTGGCTAGCAAGCTATGGAAATGTATACCCTAATTTTTTACCCATCAGTGACCCTACACGTCACCATCAGTCATAGCATTGCTGCATAGCGACACTGGCAGGTAAAGTGGTGGATATATTAGGGCTGGTCCCGGCTGAGGAACCACCCAGCTGACAGGGTCATGAGCACCTAAGGCTCATTGATGCTTATGGAGGCCTCACCTCACAGTTTACAGGACTTAAAGAAAGAAGGATCTGCTGCTAACGTTAGCCTTGGTGCTAGATATCACAGGACATCTTCAGAGGTCTTGCGAAGCCCTTGCCTAGAATGGTCAGGTCTGCTGTGGCGGCACAAGGGGGACCCACCTAATAGTAGGCAGGTGGTTTTAATGTTATGGCTGATCTGTGTTTGTTTTAGGCCAGCCTTACATGAATTGCAAAACCTCAAGCAGCAAGCACACCTCAAGCACCGGATGCCACCAAACCAAATGTGTACATTGGGTTTTTGGCCGAACCATCACGTTAACTGAATTGACAGACACCTCTGTGCAGTTGTAAGACCGGTAGTGTGGGTCACCGGACGTCTTTTTTTGGGCTATACAGTATGTAGCACTTGAGTAGATGTCAGCACACTGATCTCAGCGCTGGGCTTATTATCCATTTACATCCTATAATGTTTAGCATCAGTCTCCCGGCCTGCCTATTAGTACTGAGCGTAATAGGAACGGATCATATGGGAGAGTCCCAACCCAAACAGTGCAGTGTATTGTAGTCCCTAACCCGGTTAAATGACATCATGCAACTTCATTGCTCTGAGGTCATGCAAAAACGCCTCGGACCACGTTTCCCATGAAGAGAGACGGTGGAAGATATTAGGTGTCTCTGGCACTCTGGTCTCTGGCACCACGGTCAGTTCTTTGACCTTGAACTTTGACGATATTGAGGCGGAAACCCAAACCAGGAGAACATAGACAAAGGGTTATCGGTAGTGGTTGATATGACGGGTATGGGTGGTATGATATTAACCCTATATTCGGGACTAGTGTAACATTTGTGGAGGTAGACTGAGGTAAAAATGCCTCACACAATACATAAGCCTGCTTTCACGCCTCCCTTGTTGGGTCCATTTTCACTGTAGCACTTAACGGTACCGACAAATTGATGAATTTACTGAATATTTAAGTCGCTGTTTGACATAGAAATAGTCAGTGTGTGACTCTGCCTGAGCTGAAAAATTCTCAGATTTACCACCCTGTTATTAAGCCCATTTACCACCCTGTTATTTTGCATTTGCATTACTCTGCTTTTATGGGCTGGTTTACATGACCATGATGACCACATAGCCTAGCCTAGCATAGCTTAGCAACACTGTTGCTGTCCTCTCAAGTGTCTAGACGGCACAGTGTGCAATTAGCTAGCTGAACAGATTGCAGCCGTTTGGCCAGGTTAGCTTTTAGCCTAGCCCTTGCTTGTCCTTTCTCTGGATGGTCTGGGGTTAGCTTTAAGTCTTGTCAGCCTCTCCCCGAGCGGGTATCTGCAGCAACGCTTCCTCTGATTGGTCCTTCTTCGGTCTCCAGTCGGCCAAGTGTTAGCTTTTAGCATTTTAGCCTTGCTTCCATATTTTTCCAATGTAGTTGCAGTCTTTTGGCCCTAAAGGAAATGTTGGGGGTGTGAATATATCTGAAAGGCTTCTTGCTGAGCTAAATTAAACATTCTAGGGGGGGCAAGCCTACTTTGGGAAGCCATAATAAGTGTCCCCCATTAATTTTTCAATAAGAGGGCTGCAGGCAGACAAGCAAAGCGATTGTAGTGGTGCCCAAAAACAAACACTAGGTAAATTGGCTTTGCTTAACTGCTCCTAGATGTGAATGGGTGTGTGTGAGGGGGAACCCCTACAATGGACTGGCGCCCTGTCTAGCGTCTATACTTGCCATGTGCCCAGTATTTCCGAGTAGGCTTCGGCCCCAGTGCGACCTCCAGACCAGGAAGTATGGATAAGCAGGCCGAGAAAAGTCTGCATTGGAACAGCGCTAGCTGTGCTAACACGGTAGTCACCATGGTTACCACACATAAAAATAAAAAAAAAACTATGCTGCACAGTATCAAGGAGAATTCTGGTGTATGACCGCCTCCACTACGGGACATTGGCTTCCGCTGTATATTTATGTACTATAGTGGTCACGATTAGTTCAGATATCCGAATCGCTATCAGGGGCGAAAAAGGTGGGATCGGTACGGCCCGAGTAATCAGCCAGTCATTTCAGTCTAATAAATGTGGAATTGGCCTTTGGTAGTGACCATTAAGATGTTGAAGCCCTACGTTTTGATAAGGAGTGGCACAATTACTCTGCATGAATTACGTGGAGATGGGAATTGAATCGTGCTGTATTTAAGACTCCTCGGCCGCAGAGCTGCGCATTACGTGATGCTAATTTTCCCCCAGTCAAGATTAGACGTCGTCACCTCCTCTCCTCTTTTTTTTTCAGACCTGCTTCGGTTCCACCTAGATTTAATTGCTTTCGTCAAAGCCCCACTGTTTCTCGCACAATCTAGGCAGAGCCGAGTGCGCTAATGGGCTAAAGCGGGCGGCACACTGAGGGTGATTCTTTTCCTGCCTTATTGTAGACCGAGTGAATACACAAACGTCCCGGTTCCGCACAGACTAAACACAGCACGGAAACCCAAGACCCACCTGCTAAGCGTGCAGCACTGTGGCGACCCTTCGATGAGAATCAAGCAGGGCCGTAAACACACCTCTTCCTTGCTGAATGAATGAGGACCCCCCCTCCCGCCTTTACCGCCCTCCCTTTACCACCACCACCACCACCACCACCACCACCACCCCTTCTTTTTTTTTCATTCAGATCCACAAGACTGGGCGGAAAAGCATTCTGACATTTCCTCATATTGAGGGAAAGTAGCGTAAATTGTTTATGGTGTTTTAGTACATTGCCTGGCTTTAATGGTCCAACTGTTTACTTCACGGTTCAGCTGAATATGGGTTTTTTTCTTTTGTGTCCTGACCGAACGAGGCCTGAGGTCAGCAATGGCTCAAAAAATATCCCTGATTGGATACAGATATCTGATAATATAAAAACATGCCATTTTTGGGACAAAGCCTGTTTATCACTGGCCGCTGGAGATACTCTGGAATAAACAGCTGGGCCTTCCAGCCGCTAATCTCCTAAAATATCTTCAAATATACCAGTCCCCCAAAGGGGAATTTGAGCGTTTTGAAAAGTTTCTGCACAAGTAAAATGTTATGTGGACAAGCGAAGTCACATAGAGGAGAGGAGATTGGGGTGAAGCGCTCCAATCTAGGAGAAACGTACCCAGGCAAAATTGTTCACAGTGGTGATGAATAAAACCAGACGTTTGAGAAGTTTAATGGCTCTAAAAGCACAGAGAATATTACAGATTAAAAATATTGCATGAAAAAGTTAGAAAGGCATTGTTTTACAACAGCTTTGAGATCAAATTGAGGCCTTGGAACATTTGTTGTAAGGTTACTCATGGTGGAGAGGCAGATGTAGGGCAAAATAAAGCTTAAATAAATCATTTTTAAGATTTATGACTATTGTGCCATCAAGACATGCACAAGTTCACTGGTGGCTTTGGATAGTCAATAAAATGGTTTTGTGTGGGTTTGGTGGAAAAAGCTCTATTTTGGAGTAGTAGTTTTCCTTAGCTGCCTCTAAAAGCACAGAAAATATTACAGATTAAAATTATTCCATGAAAAGGTTAAAGACATTGCTTGTAGATCAAACTGAGACCATATAACTTATATATATTATATATATTTTAAGGTTATTAATGGTTGATGGGCAGATGTAGGGCAACATGGTGTCTAAATAAAACATTTTATTTTACTATTTATTTACTATTGTACTATTGTACCATCATCAACTTTACATATACAACTCCGAAGGCATGTATAGGTTCACTGATTGTTTTGAAAAGTAAATAAAAAGATAATGTTTGTGTTGGTTTGGTGGAAAAAGCTCTATTTTGGAGTAGTTTTCCTTAGCTGCCTCTAAAAGCACAGAAAATATTACAGATTAAAATTATTACATGAAACTTTTAAAGACATTGCTTTCCAACAGTTTGCAGATCAAACTGAGGCCATAGGACATAAGGCTATTCATGGCTGAGGGGCAGATGTAGGGCAACATAGTGCCTAAATAAAACAATCTATGGTTAAGATCATCAACTTGACATATAAAACTCAGACGACATGCTGCACTGGTGGCTTTGGATAGTCAATAAAGCAGATTAATGCCTCTAAAAACACAAATAGAAAAAAATTATTAACATTAAAATTACTACGACATAGTTTTGAGATCAAATTGATGACTTTAAGGCTATTCATGGTGTAAGGTTAAATGTAGGGTAAAATAGTGCCTGAATTAGACATGTATGTTGAGATTTAAGATTATCATTGTTCTACAAGTCAGAAGACTCACCAGTGTAGGGTCACCAGTGGCTTGGGATAGTAAATGAAATGGCATTATTTGTGGTTTGGTGGGAAACCACAAAACCTATCCAGTTACAATTGTGCAGTTTTTTTTTCCTTTCTGTCTACATTTGTGGTGTAGGCCTGGTGACCCTTGGGGTCTGTTCACTACCACTAAAACAAAAACTGAATAATTTTCACACCAAATCACACCAAATTCCCACTCTGTGACTGTGTTTTTGAAAGAAATATAGAAATCTAGAAAAATCAGCGGAATTTCCCTCCCATTAGTCTAGAATATAGGCCTTGTATCTTCACATTTAGGTTCTCCATGGCATTGTAACCAGATTCCAATCTGGCCTCGTTCTCATTGGCCACTTTTATTGCAAGTCATCCGTACCTTTTGTTACGAGTTCAGGATGTCTGTTGCCTGTTTACATGGAGGAGCCTCGTATCCTTTCTGCCTCAGATTGGGGCTATTGTAGCGGCCCAGGGGTCCGAGTCAGTTTGCTTTGGCAGCGATTCCTCCTTTTCAGGGTTTCCAACTACTGTTTAGCTTTTGCGAAAACAATCGCATTGTTCTCGCTAAACCTAACTTTTTTCCCCCCCTACCTCGTTTTCTTATTCGAAAATAGGGTCACGTCAACAGGCGGAGTGTGCGTGATTCTGAGGCTCCTGAGTTTATCTTACCCTCATGAAGCCCAGCTGCGCTCTCATTGATACGGCAACAAAGCACGTTTGCGAGCCGCCCATTCAGCCGGAGTTCACGGCTTGGGCTTTACAGCAACGTCGCTGCTTAGCATTGGAGGTTATGTGTTTGGCATGTCGAATGACTTGGAGAGATTACGTAAACGTACCATCTCAGGTCATGATCAAGCTGAGATTTCTTGAAAAAAAAAAAAAAAAAAATCACTGAGCAAAGAGCCGAGCGATCCGTCACGTTCTGCTGCGGCCTCATACGCAGCCAACGGACAACAAGCGAAGACGCGTGGAAGTGAGCCCGGTGGACGCCCGGCTAAAACCCTGCCGGCTAGGGAATAGCAAGTAAGGGCGGGATTAGACCATCTTGGCCTCTCAGTCTACGCAACTCGAAGGCCGAGAACAATCGCAGGGTCCATAGTGGTCTTCTGCTTGCCTTATCAGCAGAATGCCAGTGAAACTGGGGGGTGGGGGAGTGAGGGGGTGCCGTGGCATTAGCGTGCCGCAGCGCTGGCCTATGAGGACCGACGCCAGCCTCCAAAGATGAACCTAAGCTGAGATTTGCCAAGCCTTGAAAGCTTTACTAGCATATGGGAGAGGGGAAGGAATGGAGGGTAACTATAGAGAGATTTTCAGAATACAGAGACGAATCAAAAAATTCCAGCAGTGCTTGGACCCCTTTACAGATGGGTAAATTTAGGGACATGTGTCTACTGTAGACGTGGCTTTATGGTGGTGTAATATGCAGGTAATGTTTAACAGAAGGCACCATAAAAACATACACTGTAAACTTGGATGGACAGTGATTTCAAAGGGATCTGAATTAGACACAGAAGTATCTGTGATTGATGGCGAAAAACAAATTATATATATATATATGAATTAGATGTTATTAAATGTTATAAATGTTATTATAAAATTAAGAAAACCCCTTTGTAAGTCTTTTGTAACACTAAGTCAGTCTAGATAAGAGCGTCTGCTAAAGGCCATAACTGTACATGTAAACATTCTATAAATGTGCAACCCCCCACAAATAAGTGTTGAAAAATATATATTTTACAGGTAGATTGGCATGAATTCTATTATAAAATAATCAAAAATTATAGAAAATGTGCAACCCCCTGCAAATAGGTGTTTAAAATATATATTTGACCAGTAGATTGGCATCAACAGCTATGTACATTAAAATTTCCAGACTACCCAGAATGGTCCATTCCTAGCATTAACCTTAACCCCTCTCCAAATCCAAATGCTAAGTCTATTTAATGTTTACTGAACAAGTTGATTTAGGCCTGTAGTTAGCATGATGCTAACTGGTGGGTTGAAAACTGGCGTCACTAGTTCCAGTGCAAAACTAAGGAAGCAAACTTCAGACACAAAACACAAAGACGGTTTATTCCTGTAGCCCCCAGCCAAGAGAGAATCACTGGATACAACGAGACGGCCCCCCCCCCCAATAACTCAACACGATGCTATCTCAGGTAATCGTTAGCTGATGTAACAGTATCCGCAGTTAGTGTTCTCCTCCAAGCGTGTTGAGCTTGTTGGCGGCAGATTACAAATATTACAAAGCACATGCTAGCGGTCACCCTCCCTGTACTGGCAGCGTCTTGAGATAGGGGGAGTCCTAGCTAGTGGGTGGAAACTAGAAATGACTAAATAGGGACAAAAACAACAACAACAACAACAACAACAACAACAACAACAGACATCCTCTAGTAATGCAGCTACTCTCCACCCTGACAATTAGCGCTCACCACATTGGCACAAGTAGTAAGGAGTCACTCTGGCGAGGGTGGAGTGAATTAGGCATCTGCTGTATTTGCTGAAGTAACTGTTTGCCGCTCTTTTACCTCTAACATCTGCTCCCATTAAAACCCAGACTGGATGCTAATTTAGTGACCTGCAAAGCCCCCCAAGCCATTGCCTCTGAAGCCCACCTGTGCCTCTCAGAGAAAATAATAGGATCAGGGCTATTAGCCAGCAATTAGAGATTATTTAAACCTGGAATATCACCGGATCACATTACCACTGTCTGGCGATACCCGACCAAGTTCACAAGTGCACCTCCGACTTCTCACAAAGACAGACAAAGAGCCCAAACCTTCAACTGCCATGTAGCTGGAGATCAACTGGGATACAAAATAAGAGCCAGATTTTCTTATCCATTCCAGGGAAGGGTGTCTTAGACCCGGTCAAGAATAAACACTGCAAATTAGCATAGAAATGTTATGACATATGGCATCCTTGTAATTTTCTTTGCTCGTGTCTCTTTCCCTATTAAATAAACAAAGTGAGGCCTATGGCTAACCATACAGTATGACTAAATTGACTACAGTTATCAGTATCTGGCAACAAGGGGCTGGAACAGAGCTGATCAATTTAGTAACAGTTCTAAAACGAATTCATTCACATTTAATTCTACAGTATATTCTTTTAATAAAATATTTTAAATGTTATTTCAATTTGATGATTTTTTTACATCAAACATTTCATCATTTTGACTTTAAAGTTCTAAAAGTGATATAATAAATTGTTTTTATAGCTTTTTTGTTTGTTTTAGGAGTTGTTGGCAATTACAAGGGGCCCAAGCACTGAACCTGTTTTCATGGTTATTGTCGCTGGTTTTGTTGTTGTTATCGTTATTATCAGCATCATCAGCTGCTTCCATTTTAATTAAGTACACACCAGTAGTGTTGAAGCTTTTACATTTCTTAAGAACAACAACTTATTATTTTAAATAAAACATATTCTAAACACACATTTTTATATTGTTTGTATAAGTTTCACATTGTATCCGTTCTTGCTGTTCCAGAAATATTATTTTGGGGTCATGTGTAGTCAGAAATATTTAAATCTACACTGCACAGATTGATCTATATCAAACTGATATAAAACAACAAAAATATTACTATCACAAGTGATAATCTTCTGTGAGGCTGTGAAATTCCTAAATACATAACATGCTGTACAGCTACTGTGATTCGGACTGCAAAAAGCACCTTGGCCTGAAAAAGCACCTTGACTTAAATGTCAAAAGTGGGAATTTTCCCGTTGGTGGGCCGATCGGCTCTGCTTCCACCTCCTCAAGCATCTGGAGCTCTGGAATTACAGCAGGCTTGAATAAAGCAGAAATCTAAATAAAGTTCCAGGCTTTGTTTTTTAAGTGAAATTTGGAATCGGGTTCAACCAGGTCAATGCTTGTATCGGAAGGTTGATAATGTATGTGATGAAGGAAGACTGTAGAGCAAATCCAGTGTTTCCACTGCTGTGTTTCTCTCCTGCTTGCAACTGCAGAGGAAAGCGGCAGTTTCAACCACTCCACGATGAAACCGTGCCAACTTGGCTCCCTCTAGTGTCAAAGGTGAAGGCAAGTCATTTGAGCGCTCCCGTTTCCAGATTTGGTATGAATATATTTGAGGTGGTTTTATGTTTGACTGGAAATGGAGGCATTTGTAGAGACGAGGATTTCAGAAGTACCGGCAAATGTGATCGGTAAATAATGAGAAAACCAACACAAAATTAAACTGAAATGAGGACTTTGGATCATGCAGTGTAACTTGGGGGGTGGAGTTGGGTAAATTATAATTTACTTTTATACATAACTATATATATAACTTACTTTTAATTACTTTACTTTTATTTAGTTCATTATTAAACATTAATAATTAGACATTCAGAGTGGGGTTTGGTGTGAAGTAGTGTAGTAATTGTAGAAAAACTGACCAACTCATTACAGTAGTGTTGAATACGACCGGAGGTCACTATGACCATGACAACAGAAATTTATAGAGTTTTATATGGTGACTATTTTGATGTACAACACTCAGCACATATTGAATATATCCCTCCACCAAGTGACAAAGTTCACAAATTAAAATATAATAATAATAATAATAATAATAATCATAATAATAATAATCATAATAATAATAATCATAATAATAAATAGATATATTTATTTATATACTAAATACGAAATTCACATAATACTTGACTTGTCTCAATTTTGTAAGTCTGCCCAGTTGTTTTTAGAGGCATTCAGCTCTTCGGGTTTCTCTATTTACCCTCAACTGTGAACAATTAAGACTTGATTTGACTCTAGAACAAAGCGTTTTCTACACCATCATCTACACCAGGTTTGGAAAAAGTTGTGCAATTCCCCTTTAATTCCCTCACATGAACCAGACATTTCTTGTAATGTCAGTCGTTTTTTTGTATTTCAGCCACAGAGAATTTCCAGTAGGCTGGGATTTTTGCCACTGCTGGTAGACCCGTATGACCATATGCTTCCACACGCCTGCCGATTCAGCTACTTCCCTATAGCCAGATCATCGTCATGCAACACCATCTGCAGGAGCCTGGAGTTACCACCACCTCCAGCATCACACAAGCTAACGGGGAGATTATCCTCCTATTAAGGGATACACTGGGGGTCTTTCAGCCTGGCCTACTCTGGCCAGCTTATTCACATAGGCCTATAGCACTTTTAATAGCAGTGTAGTATTAGCATCCTGTTTATTACTAAGGAATTAAAAGAGGCTGGAAAAAATCATTATGACTAATTTTGGTTCACACAGGTCATAAGTGGAGCCCAGGGGGATAAACATAGCAAACCAGAAGAATGCAGGATGTGGACCCTTAAACCCTGTCAAAAAATAAATAAATAAAAAAAGCTACAGAAGTCAAAAATCCCCAAAGCTGACGTTTATCATCCTAGGAACATTCAGTCCTCACAAAACATCTAAAAACAGCGGTCCTACACATGTTTTGTTTTAAATCACATGCAATGCAATGACCAGCCTCTAGGTGTCAGCAAAGCTCTTCTAATAGTGGACGTTGCATTTACCTCTATACCTTTGGCTCTACAGTGATGCAATGTCAAACCTATAGCCAGTTCCTCCAGACACCATCTTGCTTTCAGTGATGTATGACTGTTTACACCCTTCCTAACACCCCTCGGACTCCAATTAAGCTGTATTGGTTTAAACATACCAGTGTCAGCCTTTCTGTGTAGCCACACATGGGGAATGACCTCATTTTCAATTCAGCATTTTATAAAAAATAAAAAAAAACTGAACAAAGAAAAAAAATAACATTATGAAATGCGACTGCAATCTCTTTGTGTGTGAGCATGTGTGTGTGTGTAAGATCTCGACAGGTCTATTTTTACAATCCAAGGCCTACTGCACTTCTAAACTCCCCTGTTGTTCACCGAGCCCGAAGACATTAAAGAAAAAACAAAAAAGCAACAGGAACCGAAGTGAGCCCTTATTTAGAAACGCCAAAATCTCAATTCCTAAACAACCCACTTGCGGTTCACCTCCACTGTAACTTCCACTGTGCTACTCTATGCTCCCGAATCTTTCCGGAAAAACGCAACAAAGGGCACGATCATGCAGCCTAACGGATGTAGAAACATACCCCCATGGGACCAATTAGCCGTAACGCTGAGATAAACACACACACACACACACACACACACACACACACACACACACACACTTCTTTTCATACGTTAACCTGAAGATGATCCCTCAGATGGACGTCATTAATAAAAAGGTTCACAGAAAGGGATTCAGGCCGCTAGTCCAGATCCAGGCCCAGTCCATCCTGGTCAAATTCAGACCTGGACCAATAGAAAGCCCTAGAAAAAGACTTGCCCAAGTTTACAGGGTGTGAAAACACAACACACCCAGCCCGTCCTAATGAGAGCCTTCTCAGCAGTATCCTCACTTTTGTCTCGCCGTAATTCAGTTTAATGCAGAAAATAAGGCCGCTATTACAGGCCAATGATGTAACGCATGATGCAACCGCGTGCAAGGCCTTGGCCAGATGCTATTAAAGGCAAGGCCGAGAGATATTTGCTGAAAATCGTGCCAGGAGAGGAGAATGAGTTTTATGTAAGCATGTATTAAGGTGAACAATGCATCCTTTTTTTCCACTATGATTAATTTCTGCTTCATGTGTTTTTTTGTTTTCTTCCATCAGGAGCCATTTTTCTTCTCCCACAATCAATTGTTCTATCAGCTGCGGGACATGACACGCATACAAGAGACGCCAACCTCAGTCGGAAGCCTCAGGTTACATGGAATCGGTCACTCTACCGACCTAAACTGCACTACAAAGAGCTCTAAATCAAAGGAGGTAGTATATACACACACACACCATGTTCAAAAGTTTGTGGACACCCCTCATGATTAGGGAATTCAGCTGAATTATTAAGGTGCACCCACAGCAAACACAGCGGTCCAAATGAACGGACAGGTTTCTATATTATGACATTTAGAAGAGTCGAGAAGAGTTCTAGCCGTTTGTAACCTTTTCATGGCTGGTTTGGTGTGTGCTGTTTAGAGACGCTGAGCAGGGCGAGCAGTGGCCCACCCAAAGAGGGCCGAAATCTCCACGCCACCCTGATGACACCTGGGAGCGTGAATGCACCAGGCGGTTCTGGGAGACCAGTGCAGAGCAATTTCCAGACCATCTTTGGATTTGCCAGTTCAGAACATGAACAGCAACCTTTGCAAAGCTGTGCGTCATGATCGGACCATCGGTAGGACCAGCCGTTTCCCGGCCCTCGGCCACCCGTGTCAATGGGATGAGAAGGTCATGTGACTTACAGCTTGATATTATGTCATCATTTGTTCAAAATAAATCTGTTCCAGTGCTCTTTTGAACAGTTTGGCTCTTTTGAACTGGCAATGGCTACTGCCAATGCCAGGTGTCTGCTAGAGGGCTTTCTCTGTAGTGATGGAGCTCCATCCAGCACCTTTGGGACAAGCTAGAGTGACCTGATCGTCCAACATCATCCTGACCTCACTAATTCTCCTGCGCCTGAATACAAACTCTTATTCTCACAGCTATGATCTATAATCTAGTGAAAAGCAAGGCTTGGATAATGAATAATGCTGATAATGCTGCAAAAAGCTTTTTCTTTTTTTGATGCTCTTGGATTTCGGGAGGAAACAGCGGGATGAGCAGGTGTCCACATAGTGGCGTTCTCATGAAAGACTAGCACCTAGCAGATGTGCTCAGAGTGTTGATTAAAAAGGGGAATTTGTGACTTTGTTTACATGGGTTTTTTTCTTTCCAAAAAGAAGTTTTAAACTTGATTTTGTAAAATAATATATATATATATATATATATATATATATAAAAAATAAATAAACCTATGTAAACAAAGTCATTCAGAGTAGTTTATTAGGTTTATTTATTAAATAATTATGTAAACAAAGTCATTCAGAGTAGTTTTTTAGGTTTATTAATTAAATAATTATGTAAACAGTCATTCAGAGTGGTTTATTAGGTTTATTTATTAAATAATTATGTAAACAAAGTCATTCAGAGTAGTTTATTAGGTTTATTAATTAAATAATTATGTAAACAAAGTCATTCAGAGTGGTTTATTAGGTTTATTAATTAAATAATTATGTAAACAAAATCATTCAGAGTGGTTTATTAGGTTTATTAATTAAATAATTATGTAAACAAAGTCATTCAGAGTGGTTTATTAGGTTTATTTATTAAATAATTATGTAAACAAAGTCATTCAGAGTAGTTTATTAGGTTTATTAATTAAATAATTATGTAAACAAAGTCATTCAGAGTAGTTTATTAGGTTTATTTATTAAATAATTATGTAAACAAAGTCATTCAGAGTAGTTTATTAGGTTTATTAATTAAATAAATATGTAAACAGTCATTCAGAGTGGTTTGGCACGCTCTTTACAGTGGTGGTGATAGTTGCCATGCAGTTGCTATCAGTTGCCATCCAGAACCACTGGAGAACTGGAGAAGTCTAGTGTGTAAACACTGATGATAAAAAAAAACCTTCACATAACTGTACCTGTACCTATTTTACCGAGCAGCCTTTCTGTGCAGGAGCCATTAGGAACTCTTCAGACATCTGGCTCCATTCACCACCACAATTCTAGCAACTCGCCAAGTTTCTTTAGAATGGAGCGTTTTACATCAAATCTCGTTTACTTCTGAACCATTTCATTAAGCAGAACTTTTGAAGTTCTTTTGGACTTCCCCTTTAAAATATCCCGGACGAGCCCCCTGCCCTCGCCTTACGCAGTGCTGCCCGGCTGCCCAGCGGAGCGGTGCTTATTGCTCAGTGCCCTTCCTACAAATAGACGTGTCCTCTTTGCCTTTGAACTGCATGTGGGGCGAGATGGTGAAAACCTGCGAACCCGGCAGCCCTTCCCAACCTGCCTTTCATCTGCCTTTCTTTTCTTTTTTTTTATCTCCATTCAGGACGCAAGTTAGCACACATCAGGGCCCGGCGCCAGGGGATCAAAAGTCACTCCTGGCTCAGGAGAAGCTCTCAGAGTCAAAAGCGTGTTCCACTGTACGGGACTTTAAATACACAGAGAGGGTAAAAAAAAACATCAGAGTACCTTCTAAACGCTGTATACCTGTAAACGTGTATTCAGGGCCTGTGATGCCGGGCTGACGTTATGGTGTTTCCCATGGTGAGGTACCTCACTCCAGATTCAGAGGACCAGGGTTACACCAGTATTCTTCTTATGTAAAGTTCCAGTGCCAGGTTTTGCATGACAGTGGTGATTTACATTGGGGTTTAGGCAGTTTTTAGGCTGCCTCATCATCATCGTCATCATCATCATCATCAGTTTGACCAGTGGTCCTAACGAAACAAGGGTTCTACTAAACACTAAAGAAGCTTATGATGAAGGGGCTGAGTGATGAAGAGTCATTCGGAGACTGCAGTCCTCAGTAAAAGTGTAATTTTATGTGTGTTGAACTCTTGTTATGGTCTTGTTATGGTTGCCAAAAGTTTGTGGACAGAGCTTTTGCCCCAAACATGTTTCGATCAAGCATTCTGGCACCCACATGTTCGCCAAAGGCTTGTGGTCACCACTCTGTTAGCTAAATATGTTTAATGAGCTTTTCCTCAACCAGCTTTTAAGCAAATGTTCCGGCGCCCCACATTTTGGACAAAATTTTGTGGACACAGCTCTGTTAGACGAACGTTTCAGATGAGGCCTATAGCAGTGGACCAAGCAATCTACTCCTCATCATATATATCTGTACTATAGCAACACTTTGGCCACCAGTCGACTATATTTAAGACGGGGGGACGGGACGGGTGAATTTTGACAGAAATCCATACGCTCTGTTCAGTGGCACTTCAGTTGCTGTAGCTATTCGCATGTCAGTGTTTTGTGGCTATTTCTGTACGTGTGCTAGAATGTGTTAGCGCCAGCCGTGCTCCTCCTAAGCCCTGAACAAGAGAGGAATGTGGCGGCGGGATTTGACCCTCAGTCCAGGACAGCTGTTTCAGCTGTAGGGGACCGAACCATCTGCTGACACATGAATGCTACCTGCTTATGTCAGGGAGAGGTTATACCAAGTCAGGGTTGCCAGGTCCGGAAAATATCTCCAGCTTAAAGCCAGCCTTAAAATCTACAAACCAGAAAGTAGGCCAAATGCGTTGGTCCAAAATGTATATAAAAATAAATAAATAAATAAATAGATGTAATGTATGTATGTAATGTTTAGAACGGTCAGGACATGGCCTCATGTTGGCGATCAGTGATGTGCCGTCAACTTTCTTGTACTGCTTCACAACTGTAGCTTCCTGTATGCCTTCTACTGTCTCCTACCGTCAAACTACCGTATCAAACCTCCACCCAGGTCCCCCATATCTACTACAAACTACTCCAAATCAGTGATGCTGTTTTGCTAGTCATGCCTCCTGTAAAGAAGCTGAAGCCTGAGAGTCACTGGATCTTCAAACATGACAATGACCCCCAAGCATAACCTGCTTGACCCCCAATGACAATGACCCCCAAGCATAACCATCAGGCCCCTGCAACTCATCCAGAATGCAGCGGCACGGGTCGTCTTCAATGTCCCTAAATTCAGCCATGTCTCTCCACTGCTGCGTTCTCTCCACTGGCTTCCTGTAGCTGCTGCATTAGATTCAGACCCCTGACTCTGGCCTACAAAGCCAAGACTGGACCAGCCAGCCCCTCCGTACTTGATGGCAATGGTCAAAAGCCGGTCTGCACCAAGAGCCCGTCGAGCTTCAAGTACGGCTCGGCTCGACCCCCCATCCCTCAAAATCCACGGAAGACAAGCGTCCAGGCTTTTTTCTGTCCTGGCACCAAAGTGGTGGAACGAGCTGCCCCTGGGTGTCCGAACGGCCGAGTCGCTCGCTGTCTTCAAACGCAAACTGAAGACCCACCTCTTCCAAGAGTACTTGGGCGAATAGAGTACTATGGTCGCCTTATTGTATTGTGTTTAGTAATGTCTAAGCTTAGAGGTATCTTTTGCATTATTAGTCTATTCTAACTAGCTAAGGTTTCTTTCTTGGGTAAATAGCAAAGCACTTTGTAAGTCGCTCTGGATAAGAGCGTCTGCTAAATGCCTTAAATGTAAATGTAAATGCATAACCCAGTAAAAGTCCACGAGGCTCGGTTTCAGAAGAAGCCCTGGAAGATTCTGAAGTGGTCGTCATAGTTGTCTAAATTAAACCCCATAAAAATTACTGGGGCGAAGGTGATGCAGCTGCAAAGCCAAGAATATTAATGACCCATGCCTTCAGCTTCAGAACTCAGAGGACTTTGGGCTGGAGTTCAGGTGGCTTCAGCTTTATGGGAGCTGAGTGGAGCCAGGAATGAGAGATAACGGGGCTTAAAAAGAGAGGTGACCGGGTGGTGGAGGGTTTGCGAAGACTAGCCGTAGACACGTGAACAAGGCAGAGATGGTATTCATAGGATGTTAGATTAGGGAGGAGGGGCTTAGTTAAAATGCCTCTTTTGATTGCTGACCTTCTAGGAACAGCTCTGAAATAAACTCAAAATCAGTGATTTATCACTTAACCCAAATGCAGTCAAACAACCAAGGCACGTATGGTTTCTGACAGCAAATGCTAGGCTAACATGGCTAAGAAACGCTGGACTTAGACGGTCACCAATTTCATCTCAGTAAGTGTCCAGTAAGTGTCTTTGGAGTCAGATAAACCTGTGATGAACCTGTTGGCACCATGCTGCCTAATGCCAGGTGTGGGCTAGAGGGGTATTTAGCCCCCCAGCATTGAGCATCAGGACGAGTTGGGGAGTTGGGGGATGAGGCTGGGTGTTGATCATCCAACATCCTGACCTCATTCAACCAAATCCTCACAGCAATGCTCCTCTAGTATAAGGCCATCTTCCCTGGACAGTAGAAACAGGATAAACTCTTTTTAATACCCTTGATTTAGTAAGAAACAGTGAATGAGCAGCTGTCCCAATACTTTTGTCCTTTTACCATATGGGCAACATTTTTCACATGGTGCTGGACAAGCAGACTGCTGTTATGCCACACTTGCTGATCAGTGCAATGTGTGTGTGTGTGTGTGTAATCAAATGTGTGTGTGTTTGTAAGCATGTCAGAGCTGGGTAAATCTCTTAGTGCTTGCGTGACCGTTAGCATTGTGCGTGTGAGGGAACGAGCACTAGAGGATAGCGGTGCCTCGGCCTCCCCGCAGCCCGAGTCCAGCACATGTGGATTAATGTGGATATGCACACTGGCATGTGTCCACATGGCAGCTCGATCGGCTAATCCTAAGGCCTCTCACGAGTGCTTTAGCTAGCTTCTGCTCACGCCACGTCACCGGCTAACGTAACAGCTGCACAGAAAAGGCGCGGCTCAGCGGAGGTGCGGAATACGAGCGGTTAATTACACTAAGGGTTAGGCCTAACTGGGGATTAGGGTGTGGAGAGGGAGCTTTTGGCAGTTCGTGCAAGCTAACATGCTAAGTGCACAAAGGTGCAGCACGGCAGTGCTTTGCCCTCTAATGCATACAATTTAAATACACTATATGGACAAAAGTATTGGGACACCTTGTCTGTTGTCCAAATGGGGTATTTATTATACTTTTGTTGAAGTGGCTGTCTCTACTGTCCAGGGAAGAAGGCTTTCTAATAAATTTTGGCAACAAGAGTGGTGGTGAGGTCAAGATGTAGGATGATCACTACCCCACCTCATCCCAAAAGTATTGGAGATTCCAGAGAACACAGTTCTTCCACTGCTCCACAGCTCAATGCTGGGCGGCTTTATACCCCTCAAGCCTACGCCAGGAATTAGGCAGCATGGTGCCACTGCTTCAGAAAGTCCTGTTCTATTGGCCATACTTCTCTACAGGGACTAGACAAGCTGTGTCAGTGAAGGCTGCAACTTAAAATACACTATATGGCCAAATATATGTTTGTGGACACCCCTTCTAATGAAGGCACTCCTTCAAATTGGGCCTTGGACCCGCTACAATCACCCAGTATGTTTTGTGCACTGTGAAGGATAGACATGAGGGGAAATGGGTCCCAGCATTCCAAGTTAAATTCCACTGAAGTGCATTTCTTTCATTAGAGACTCAGCCAAGGAGGAGGAAGGAGGAGGGAGGAGGGGGGGGCAGGAAAAGCTCTTCTGGGCATAAGTACATGGTGATGAGTGAATTAGCACTGCTGCTGGATGTTGACTTGCTGAAAACATGAGATATGTAGGACTAGAAAAAGGGAATTTCCTGTAGGAAACGCAGGAAACTGGTTCTCACTGGTTGTTATGATATTCAAGGGGGTTGCTATGGTGTTGCTATGGTATCTGTTGGTTATTATGGTGGTCCTAAGTGGTTGTTAATGTGTTGCTGTGGTATATTTGCATGGTAAAATGGGGGGGGGGGGGGGGGGGTGGCCAAAACATTTGTCCAAAAGCTTATCCAATGTGTTTGGCTGATGGAGCTCTAGCCACAAACCTTTGGCTAAAATGTGGGTGGCAAAGGTTTTGCCAAAAAGCTGGTTGGACTAATCGCTCAACCATAACGTTTGAGAAATTTTGGGCCAAAATGTAAGGAGCTGAATCCTTTGCCCAAAAGCGTATCCAATACCTATGGCTAATAAAACTGTGTCCACAAACTTTTGTCCAAAACAATGGTTTGTCCAAATGTGCTCCGGGGAAGGACAACCGAGTCATGGGTGCCCAAGGCTCATTAATGGGATCAGCCTGGTCTGGTCTGATCCCACAGAAGAGCTACTGTGGATGTGAGCTAGCCTGGACCTCATGTACCTGGCTTGTAAATTCACTCCCGTTTAGCAGGCTAAATGTTCTCCACAAGGGGGTGCTATTATTCAAAGACTGTGCTGTGTTGATACGAGGAGGACCTACACAATATTAGGCCGGTGGTTTTAATGTTATGGCTGATGTCATCCTTTCCTTCAGCAGGTAACTTTAGGGGCTTTAGGACTTTTATGGACCAGCTGGAGGACTTCTGAGACGTCCCTAGATTACAGTAAGCAGTAATCCGGCAGTACCAAAAAGGACATCCTCAGAATCAGCAGATAATAGGTAACTGTATTTGAATATATTAGAAAGTATTAACACACACACACACACACACACACACACACACACACACACACACGCCTGCTCAGCTCTGTATATAAACACAGTGGTGTACAGTAGCAGAATGTACAGTTTGACTATGGATTCGTACCGTGGGGCAAAGGCGGTATCTATTGCATTGATCGGATCTGTAGGAAATGTATTTTAAGACACAAACTAATCAATAACTGCTGCTATGGGTGTGCGTGTGTGTGTGTGTGGGGGGGGGGGGGGGGGGGGGAGACATGCCTTTGAAGACATGCCAGATATCCAGTGTATTCAGGGCCTGTGATGGTGTATGCCCAACACTGGCAGCAGTTCTGGTGGGGGTTATTTGAAGAGCGGAAGATAAATGAACCTGGAAATGTTGCATGGATCGGACTGCACTACGGTCTTCACTGCATAGTTATACTATCGGTTCTGAAAATCTGTGTAAAAATATTATTTTATTTTACTGTCGGGTTATTATTTATACTTTAATACATACTGCAGCAGTTATTTTTATGTAATTTTAATGTTTTTGGCTTTTTTGAAGAAATGATGCAGATACTGTAGGCCTTTTTTCACATAGTGCAAATATTTGTCATTTCAAGCAAGCTTTCAGATATTTTGGTTATTTAAATACATATATATATGCCCTCCTGACAAAAAATAAATAAATAAAAAATCAGCCACCTTGCTGTTTAAAGTGGCAGTAACTTCAGGCTCTTGCAGAACACTTGAGCTGTAAAACCCACCGGCAGTCCCTGTCCATCAGTTTCGTCTTTCGGTCACAGTTTTGAGGAGAGTTTCACGTAGACTGGGATTTCTGCCACTGCTGGTAGACCTGTATGACCGTATGCTTTCATACACCTGGAGATTCAGCCACTTCCTTCACACTGTAGTCTTTGGTACGTCCAAATGTTCTCGTTCTCTCTCTCTCTCTCTCTCTCTCTCTCTCTCACACACATCTATCAAATCAAGTATAGCAGTAGCAGGCTATAGTGTTCCCCACAAGAGGCACTAGAATTCAAATTGATCTGCACTAATGCTTTGCACTAATGACACTGCGTGTCCTTGGTCTAGAAATAGTAACAGATTTTTGATTATCTGAAGAAATGTTAAGGAATATATATTTGATCATTGAAATGAATAATGCACAGTTATTTTAAGACAAATTAGATATATTTGGTTGTTTGGAAATTTGAAAAAGCTTTTTCAAGAAAACTGCAGATAATCAGAATGAAAAATTACATAAAAATAAATGATCTGCATAATGTTATTTCAAGAATCTAAAGCTAAATCATTTGCCTGTGGACACTACTAAACAGTATTGAAGTGAAACCACTTAAAAATGCAGAAAAGTAAGTTAGCTGATCTTCTAATAATCTAATAACAATCTGCAAAATTTGATTTTAACATTTCAGCGCAGTTAGACGCCTCATTTGTATTTCTGTCCAATAGCTTGTCGTTTCTTTCTTTTATAGAAAATACATGCCTTCTTATTCTATTTACATTTAGCCATTTTGCTAGTGCGGTCCACACCCTGAGGTGAAGCAGGAGGGCGGACTCCTGGGAAGCGTTTCTGGCTTTCTGTGGTCTACGTGTAAAGCCTGGCCCCCCGGTTAGTGTGATGGTCTGAAGAAGAGGGAGGAGACGGGGAGGAGGTGGGCTTGAAGTTTGTTCGGACGGGGATAGACTGTGAGGTGTGGGTATAGAGTAGGAAGGGTTAAGGACAAAACTGCCAGTTAGTCAGACACTGTTATCCTGAGTGACTTTGACTTATGGCTAAAAATTTCCTGGATGCACCACCGATCCGCACAGTTTGTCACATCAACTATTTATATGACAATTGTGTCAAATCTGCACTACAGAGGCCTGTCTGAGCTTCCTCTGGCAACTGCTGACGGCTTCAGCGGTCCTCTTCATACCGGTTCTTACATTCTGAGTATAAGACTCACTTATAGCACTATTATCTTCAACCTGATTTCTAGAAATGGCAGAGCAGCTGAGTGGTAAATAACATCCCTCGGCGTATGAGCCTGGCTGCGCCTGTACTCTGTTCGACATGACATCTAGGTCATGGCAGCTTTTTTCTGAGGTCTGAATCACCAACATCCATTACTGGAATTATCTGCAGCGCATACCTACATTTTTTTTTGAAAAGTGGCTTTAAGACTCAGGATATTCAGCTCTATTTTTATACCCTTCCCCTGATCGGTCTCCGCCATTAAAGAGGGACATGATCACACCAAATTTAGGCTGCGTAAAATAGGCCTTTCATATCTACTATTCATATCTGATTACGAGAAATACGTAATATTTAGGAGTGAGAGTAATGATGTTTTTCATAAGATACTTCAAAAACCCATGTTCTGTAAACTGAAAACTTCTTCCCTAATGTGGATTGAGATTGAGATCTGCAGAATTTGGAGGCCAGGGCGACACTATGAACTACGGTGTGTTTGACAGGAATCCACATGAACGTCCAGACCAAAGGGTTCCAGCAGAACGTCGCCAGAGCATCACACCTCCTCCTCCTCCAGAAATGGAAATACTGGACTCGTTGGACTAGGATGGTTTCTTCCATTGCTCCAAGATCCACTTCCAATGGTAACGTGTCCACTGTAGACACTTTCAACAAGGGATAGGGGTTAAACAGGGCTTAAGCAAGGGCTAGCAAAAGGTTCTCTGACCAGTCTACAGCTACACAGCCCCTGTGAGTTGCGACATTCTGTGACCCGAGCCATACCTGAGCCCTTCTGTCGGTTTGGCCTAGCCGTCCTAGCCGTCCCCAGTTTTGCGGTTTGCCCCCTTTGGACCAGTGTTGATAGGTCACTTTTTCTGAGAGCTCTGACCCAGTTGCCTGGCCATGATGACCTAGCCCTCATCCCCCTCAACAGTGCGTCAGGTCTCCTGCTGTGTGGGGATTTAATAAAAAGTCAGAAAACTTGTCTCAGGGGCTAAAACTCATGACGTCCTACATCATCTCAGCCTTGAGCCGGTGGCTTTTCTGTTTACCTCATAAGTAGACCTAATGGCCAGTGAATGCCTCCGCTAGTCT